>NC_142794.1:32227797-32305297 GCF_049724085.1 Artemia sp. Qi Xiang Cuo
TACCACAAACATTTTATCACAATTTTTAATTATTTTAGTTAAGAGTGTTGTTTTGCCTGACATTGACGGTCCACACAGAAACAATCTGAATGGTGTTTTAAATTGATACATGTTCCCTTCAACAGTTCACCTAGACAACTAACTGTAGACTATAGCTGTCTAATGACTAAATAATTTCCCTACTACTCCGTTCAAGAATAATAAGAAGACGAATAAAGAATCATATTTTCTTTTATTATACGAATAAAAGTAACAACACTTAAAAAAATACTACATTCAAAAAGCACATTAAACATAAAAAAGTTACACTTTTTTTAAAAATTTATTTATAATAAAAAATACAATATTTACATAGGCACTAGAAAAAACAATTTACTAAATACACCTTTTTTTTAATTTATTTATAAAAAATACAACATTTAATGAATAATGCACTTAAAATGATAATATCACTTTTATTTACAGCATTTTAAGTTTAAGTTTTGGGGTCCCCCCCGGGGGCGGCCGCTGCGGCGGCCGGGAAGCGCCGCGGGGCCAGCTGCGGCGGGCCGGGAATTACCGCGGGAAGCGTCGCGGGCCGGGAAGCGGGGCTCGCTGCGGCGGGCCGGGGCGGGGGGCATTGAATAGTGGAAATTGATCTGCCTTGCACACACATTGAAAATTGTTTGTGAAAAAAAAAAATTAAAAACACCCATTACCCCCCAAAAAAACCCTCCCACCCAATTTTATACTTTTTTTAATGATTTTAAGTTAATTTTTCTAGACCGAGTTGTTTTCTGTACTCTATACATTCAACTCGGTGTGTAATTAAATAATTACCGTGTGGTAGTATATTCGCACTATCCTCAAGTACATTGACTTTGTCTGATATGGCCAACATGACGTTTTTCTGAACTCTAACTATGTAGTTTTTAAATTGTAAATAGCGAATCGCCATGACTTTCACCCTTCGCACAAAAATACGTTCCACACAGTTGCTATACACACTCATATAGAAATTATTTTTTACAAAGTGTGTAGGTACCCCCTTGCAAACTTATTTGATATCCTTGTTGTGCGTTTCCACACAGTATACCTTCGTCCCAGGAAACACACCACTGGATATCAGATCGCTACCTGTTTCAGATTTTAACATTAACAATTGATTTGGGGCCTGGTGTTTCACTAGCTCTGGGTAGGGGGATTCATCCCAATTAGTGTAGTCCATTCGTGAGCTAATGTACTCACCATTTTCAATATCATTCAATATTTTTTTATTTTTTACTTTAACAGTAGTTAATCAGTATCCCTTTAATACACTTTAACTTGTCCCTCAATCGGCCACTGTATCTTACACAAAATATAATAAAATGAAACCATGAGTGTCTTGTATATTTCAGCTATTGCACTTCCGCCTGCAATATTTTTATTTAAAACAGTGTTTCTTTTCTTGCGGTGTAGGAGGACCATATCAGAGTCTATGATTGTGAACGATGTGAAGTTTGGATCCGCAATGATTCGAGAACAATCTTTGAGATTGGTTACAATGTCAAATCGACTTCTGTTTCGTACGCTTTCGCACATTTTACCGAAAGCTGAGTTCAAAATGAGTTTATAGACTGCTTTTTCAACTTTCGTTTTCGCTTGTGAACCCTTACTGACAAATGTGTCAATAAACGTTTTCATGTAAGGCTTTTGATCAAATTGGAGGGCTCTATGAATCTTTGTGACCTTGAAACCATTGGACACCATCCATTTCAATAGCACTGGGATGAACAACGATATTCTGTTTCGGGTTGAGGTCGGCAATTAGTTTTTGTTTTGATGGTACACCCAGTGCATACTCCCATCCTCTACTAAAGATAAATTGTAGGGGCTCAGAGAGTCCCTACCCACCGGTCTATTTATGAATGGAAAAAGAAAGTCTTTTACCGAGTCACGGATTTCCACGGGTATTTCACCGTCAATTTAAAAAAAAACCAACCCTGTGTCCTATTCTCAGCAATGTTAGCATTGTCAGGGACATTTGAGAAAAATAGACTGTTAAGCTCTTTATGATTGCCCACCAGGAATCAGCAGTGAGATATTGTCGTTGGGTAAAGATAATTCATATCCAAAAAACTGCGTCCAAATTTTCACTTGTGTGCTATCCGGCCGGATCAGTTTTCATGATACGGTCCCCGTGACAAACATACCCACCCCTCATTGATCTCTCTACAAACAGATGCTGATCCACATCGACGATCAGACCTATTTCTTCTTTGCTGATTTTAAGTATCAAGTCCATCAACGAATGATGAGTGGAAAAATAATAACCTAAATCCAGACCATATTCCCCGTATATTGTATCTGTATTTTTGCGCACAATGTCCAAAAATGTTAGTACGTCATTGGTCAAGTAAAGTTTACAATAATGCGACCCTTTTTTACATCTGCCCTTTGCCCAAACCCTCTCAGAAAATTCGTAGTCGCTAGTGGTGCACTCACTCTCAGTAAGAGAATTGTAAAAAGCTTCAATGGGCGGTAATGACACCTCATCTAACCTCGAGCCAGAGTTGTAATAATCATATCGATATGTAGCATTACACGTTAATAAATCATACATTTCATCATCGGGGACGCGCTGTTTGAGGAGGGGGAAGCTATCAAAATTGTCACTTTTCTTTACCTGAATCAATTGACTTAAAGATTTGGGGAAGGAGCTGAAAGAGTCTAAAAAACGGATTTTATTCTGGCACGTGTTACCCTTGTCAACTGTTTCCCACATAAGTTCTAGCTGCAGTAGCTTCTCCGATTATTTGGGTATGATATTATATGGAAAAGGACCATCCATCCATGCGTCATCTACAACTCCACCCTTGGCATTGCGGGCCAACGCCGGTAGAACAAACTTTAAGTCGTAATTGGAATTGCGTATAAAAACAGGTACGAAACATTGCTGTCTAACGTTTAAATTGCATGACTGATGTAGCTACCCCCTAAAGTTACTCCCCCCCGATGTAATTTCCAGCCACAAATGATCATGGTCGATCACCTTCCTCCTCCCCCCATTCCCAACACCATCATCAAATTCTCCCTTGCAAACCCAACACATTTTACGACTTTTAATGGCTAATCTGTCATCTGGTGATAGGAGCATAGGATAGTTTGCATAACGAAGGCGCGGAATTGCACCGTTCGCTGTTTTGATTAGACTGACCAATGCCGAGCGCATGCAGTCTTCACCTTCACCCAACATCTCAACTACATCCAGCAGTTGCATGGTATTATTGGAATCTCGTTGCGCGTGAGCGTAAGAGACCCCTATGGCTTCATGTATTTTAACACGATTTTGATTTGATGAATCGTACACGTCTGTGAGTTTCGCTTCGCAGTCTAAAACGATCTTATTGCTCTGTAGGAGCGTGTTTGGAAATTTTTATAACGTAAGATCGCTCTATCTCCGCTTACCGTCTCCTCAGCCTGGTATCCATGACGTTTACAGTGTTTCATGTGATGCTTTAACTTTAAATCAGAGCGAAATCTTGAGAGGCATGTATGGACATTAATAACGTACACCCCCACATTTCTTACCCTCCCCCAAAACCCTACTAATATCGGTAATTGGATTAAAATGTCCAATTGAATCGGGGTCTGTGGGTGGCGTGTATAGAAGCCACACCAAATGTTCCACTGATTCAATTGAAGGAGCCCCTACTGGAAATAATACGCCCTTCTTATCGGAACGGTGACCCTCCTCAAATTCGGTTTTATACTGTAACACCGTGACACCAATATTTAAATGTGCATTAGCCCACTCGAAAATATCTATTCCTTTTAGTGTCACGGGAAATTGACCATTTAAACAATTAAAATCTACTATGGGGAACTTTGAACCCTCCCTACCATTAACTGCCATTTTATCCAACTTTTTCTTAGATGCATCTATTTTAAGAGGTCTGTATGCGGCAATTAAAAATGCATACTTGAAACACTGCAGCCTCGTATCGAAACAGATTCGTTGTATCTCCCTACATCCCTCTAAATCTGAATAATATTTTAATTCAATACCCCTTGGACCAGCCCCACCACCTCTTAAAATAAAATCCTTTTTAAATCTACAAATATTAACATTTAAACTTTCAATAAATAAAACCACCGAACCACCACCCCCCCCCCGGATTAATATTCCAATGTAGTTTGAATGCTTTTAATTCAATCTAGATAAAACTCCTCATATTTTTGCATCAGTGAACAACTCTCAAATATCTACCTGCTCCCGTGCTATGACTACTGCTCACCCGCGTTCTAATTAAAAAAATATTATTAAGCGACATTGATGCTTTCGTACTGAATCCCACACATAGCGCTCCCTTAGCGTCACCGAGAATGGCTCAACTCTTGTTATCATATGAATTTGTCATGGTCTGGGGGTCTCTTATTAGATCCCCTGACACTAGAGAGCTAATGGGGTCACCGAATTTGGCGCTGTAGACCTTTGTGTGGTGCAAGGCAGAGCTGGAAAGGAAAAAATCTGGAAGAGGGGATTCTTGTGTTGTTGCTGTATCGTTATATACTACTACTACTAGTTGTATTATTAACCAGAATGGTGGGGGGTGACATAGAATTGTCAATACTACCGCCCCCAGTCTGTTCAATTGCAATGGATGGAGATGGCATGAAGTCCTCTAAGTCAGTTAGTATGTATTCCAGGGTGTTTGGGGATAGCTGATCAAGCCAGCCTGTATTGTCCTGTGACGAAATTTCTTTATGAGGACCCGGTTCAGATGCACTACTAACATCGCCTAAATGCTCTCGCATAAATCTATCTGTCCATTCCGGGCCCTCCACCATGTCAATATCACAAGTTAAATCGTCTAGGCTGGCCATGTTCCCAAAACAATCATTTGAAAACCCCTATGCCATTCCATATTGTCTACAACTAATGTAGGTTCATCTCTAAACTCCATTGGTGGTGCTAGAATTGATTCAGGTCCAGTAAATGTTGATGTTTCATGACCCAATGAAGGTGGCGCTGCTATTTCATTAATCTATAGAAAAAAGGTTTATTTTCAATGTGAAATAACCATTATTTTATAAAGTTAAAAAATCATGTTCATCTTTCACACCATCCACAAAACCCAATTCCTCCTAACATTATTTAACTAAATACTTCCCACCACTCCACCCCTCCTCAGAAAGATAAGAAAGACGCAATACCCTATTTATGCTTAAGCATTTCTAGTCGTATGTTTACCAGGATATTGAATAAGTACCATTTTGAATCCCGTCCACAAAGCTCAAGAATTATTAGATTTATGTAAACTAAATAATTGCCTCCACCCCCAGAAATGTCATAAAGATGCAAAACCGGATTTATTCTGAAGCATTTTAATTCGTATGTTTACCAGTAGATTGAATAAGTAACATTTTTAACCCCACCCACAAAGCTCAATTCCTCATAGCATTATTTCAACTAAATACTTGCCTCTACCCGCTCCCCAGAAAGTTCAGAAAGACGCAATACCCTATTTATGCCGAAGCATTTCTAGTCGTATGTTTACCAGGATATTGAATAAGTACCATTTTTCACCCCACCCTCAAAACTCAATTCCTCCTAGCATTATTTAAACTAAATACTTTCCTCCCCCCCCTCCCCCGAAAGTTATGAAAGACGCAATACCCTATTTATGCTGAATCATTTCTAGTCGTATGTTTACCAGGATATTGAATAAGTACCATTTTTCACCCCACCAAAAAAACTCAATTTCTCCTAGATTTATTTTAACTAAATACTTGCCTCCACCCCACCCCCCTCCCCAGAAATTTCAGAGAGACGCAATACCCTATTTATGCTGAAGCATTTATAGTCGTATGTTTACCAGGATATTGAATAAGTACCATTTTTCACCCCATCCACAAAACTCAATTTCCCCCTCCTAGCTTTATTTAAGTAAATACTTGCCCCCACCTCCTCCCCCGAAAGTTCAGAAAGACGCAATACCCTATTTATGCTGAAGCATTTCTAGTCTTATGTTTACCAGGACATTGAATAAGTACTATTTTTCACCCCACCCTCAAAACTCAATTTCCCCCTCCTAGCATTATTTAAGTAAATACTTGCCTCCATCCCCCTCCCCAGAAAGTTCAGAGAGGCGCAATACTCATATTAATGCTGAAGCATTTTTTAGTCCTATGTCTACCAGGATATTGAATAAGTATCATTTTTCACCCCACCCACAAAACTAAATTCCTCCTAGCTTTATTTAAGTAAATACTTGTCTCCACCCCCTCCCCCAGAAAGTTCAGAAAGAAGCAAAAGAGTGCTTTCTTTGACAATAAATAAAAATACATTATATTCAGCTATCTCTGAGGGGAGCAGAGAAATTTAAAACAATGGTTGGGGGCGAGGTATTAATATTTTAATATCTCTGACATACACTCTTAAAGTGTTCGAAAAAAAATGGCGATAAGAAAAGACTAAAAAAAAGTTGGAAAGAATTAGGTAGATATTTCTATAATCAGGTAGAAGGTAGAGGTAAAATACCTACATTTCCAAATTCAGACTGCACTTGTATACCTGAAGTCCCTGGCATAGCATGAAGGGGGGTGGCCTCCTGATCTTGAGCATACGGGGTTGATTCATTATGAGAAGCCATCCATTCTTTCTTGAATTTTCTGCCAGGTTGCATCGCGGTTTGCTCAGAGCTGATACTGGCATGAGAGGCTCCTAGCATTAAAAGTTGTGTGGTCATTGGCTGGTCCAGAGCACTTGTAATGGAACTAGCATATCTGATGATGGAAGGCCTTGCAGCTTGCATCGATGTGGTATCGTTCCATGTTGCTCTCTTTTCAGAGGGAGAGTAATTGCAGGAACCCTCATCCTTAAAAAAGAAGAAAAATTTAGTATGGAAAAACGATCCCCCTTTATACAGAAGAAAAAATGAAGATATTTATGCACACTTTCAACCCTACTACGGCTAAGTTCGTTAAAGGCGAGCTATTTTCTTGCGTAAGCACAAAAAAAAAACAGAAAAAAATGCTCATTGTTCCTTTAGTAGCCACGCAATTAGACTAAAACTTAAGATATTTATGCACAGTTTCAAGTAACTACGACTAAGTTTGTTAAATGCGAGCTAAAATCCAAATTAATACAAAATTAAATTTCTTCCCAAGAAAATATTTTGAATACGATTTGGCTGTATATCAATTCTGAGTTTCTGGCTATAATTACACAAAGCCTGTCTTAATCACCAACCTTTTGTTTTCATAATTCAGATAAGACGTGCTTGAAGTCTGGTTCCAAAAATGACCCTTTTTGTAACACAGATGGTTCTATTTAAGCAGATAAAGAAAACGCATTTTAATAGAATGAATGGGGAAACTGACATTTTCGAAGGAAAAGAACTATTTCTAATGAATTAAACTCGTAAACAGAGGAGGGGAGGGGGATTAGGTTTACATAATAGAAAAAGTGCGTATTTTACGTTTTCTAGCGACTATAATCATCATATTGTAGGGTTTGTATTGTTGGGGGAGGGCTATGCCCCCTGAAATTTGAATTTACTGGAGAGATGGTAAAATTATTCTATTTGGAAATAAATTAAGAAATTTACTAAGCTGTACTCACATTATAAATCGAAGTAGGCATAGCTTCAACGTCAATAATATTTAATGTATTATCCATGATATGTTAAAACATTATGGAAATTTAATCGTGATGCATGGCCATTATATACAAAATCTCAAGGACGAATGTAAATCACTTCTTTTTGTTTGAACCCAATCACCAATCAAGTTATCGTATATTGAGCAACCTCCGCTGTCTCTGATTGGCCCCTAAAAACGGATGTTGCCTCAAAAACCACCCTGGTTGTGTTATATAATCTCGACTATACTCTCAAAACATGTTGGACCACTTTATAGGTTGCCAGATTTTTTTAAAATGTGCACGTGAAGCTACGCTGCACATTCTTGTACAGTTGATATCAATAACAAAAAGCCAGTCTGGTTGTATTATACAACCTTGACTATACTCTCAAAACGTGTTTGACCACTTTATAGGTAAAGGTTTGCCAGCTTTTTTGCAATGTAGACGTGAAACCACACTGTATATTCTTGTAGGCGTGAATGTACGCTTGAATGTACGCTTGAAATATATTGATAGGTTACTACTGATGTGTTTGGGGGAATGATGGGCGTAGGGGGGGCTAGTTGCCCTCTAATCACTTTCGACTATTAATTATCACTTTGAATTTCCAATCGAATGAGCCTTTTTTGAAGTTTCTATGACAACGCCTTCTATAAAAATCTTATATCCCCATCGGGTATAACTTAAAACCCTTGCACTGAAAGTTCTGGGGGAGTGTCCTCCTCAAAAAAGCATTTTCTGTCTGGAAATCAACAAGGCTGAACAAAATGGCTATCTCAAAATTTGATTGGATGTGTTTGAGGGAATGATGGGTGTGAGGGGGGCTAGTTGCCCTCCAATCACTTTCGACTATTACAAAGGGCACTAGCCCTTTAATTTCCAATCGAATGAGCCTGTTTTAAAGATTTGCGACAACGCCTTCTATAAAAACCTTATATGCCCCCAGGGCATAACTTAATACCCTTGCCCTGAGGGTTGTGGGGGAGTGCCATCCTCGAAAATATATTTTCTATCTGGAAATCAACTACGCTGAACAAAATGGCTATCTGAAAATTTTGATTGAATGTGTTTGGGGAATTGATGGGCGGGGGGGGGAAGGGGGCTAGTACACTCCAATCACTTTCGACTATTAAAAAGGGCACTAGCCCTTTAATTTCCAATCGAATGAGCATGTTTTGAAGTTTCTACGACAACGCCTTCAATAAAAACCTTATATGCCCCCAGAGCATAACTTAAAACCCTTGCCCTGAGGGTTGTGGGGGAGCATCATCCTCAAAAATGTATTTTCTATCAGAAAATCAACTACGCTGAACAAAATGACTATCTCAAATTTTTTATTGGATGCGTTTGGGGGAATCATGGGCGTGGGGGGCTAATTGCCCTCCAGTCACTTTCGACTCTTCAAAATACCACTAGCCCTTTAATTTCCAATCGAATGATCCTGTTTTGAAGTTTCTACGACAAAGCCTTCTATAAAAACCTTATATGCCCTCAGGGTATAACTTCAAACCCTTGCCCTGAGGGTTGTGGGGGAGTATCCTCCTCAGAAATATATTTTCTATCTGAAAATCAACTGAGCTGAACAAAATGGCTATCTGAAAATTTTGATTGGATGTGTTTGGGGAAATGATGGGCGTGGGGGGGGAGGGGGGCTAGTTACACTCCAATCACTTTAGACTATTAAAAAGGGCACTAGTTTTTTAATTTACAATCGAATGAGCCTGTTTTGAAGTTTCTTCGACAACGCCTTCTATAAAAACCTTATATGCCCCCAGGGCATAACTTAAAACCCTTGCCCTGAGGGTTGTGGGGGAGTATCCTCCTCAAAAATATATTTACTATCTGGAAATCAACTACGCTGAACAAAATGGCTATCTCAAAATTTTAATTGGATGCATTTGGGGGAATGATGGGCGTGGGGGGGGGGAGCTAGTTGCCCTCCAATCGTTTTCGATTATTAAAAAGGGCACTAGAACTCTCAATTTCCAATCAAATGAGCCCCCTTTGAACCTTCTACGACGACCTCTTCCATATGAAATGCCTCTGGGGAAAAAAAATAATAAGTAATAAAATATTGGAGCCGTATGGCCTTTACTATAGGCAATGCTACAGCGTTGCCTCTGATTGCAGCACCTCATTCATCGTATCAGAGAACATACTATAGAGGTTTGAAACTCCCATCTGTAAAAATACGGAATTTTGTATTTTCTTGCAGAAGAAACATCGCGCATGCGTGTTTTATTTCTTCTTCCCAGGGGTGAACCTATCGAACCAATAGTTATATAACATCTAGAGAGGGTTCTTTGACTGTAAATTAAAAGTTTTAAAACCCTTTTTAAATGACCAAAAAGATTGGAGGGCAACTAACACCTCTCCCACGCTCTTTTTTCCCAAAAATCGTTCGATCAAAATTTTCAGACAGCCTCTTTGTTCAGCTTAGCTGAAAGGTCCAATATATATGCCTTTGGGGATGACATACCACCCTCCCCCCTCCCCCGCAGCTCCCAGAGAAAAGGCAGCAAGATATGGAATTTGCCCTTTGATTACATATAGCATTTGTTACCGGCAAGTATACAGACATTTTTCGAAGGTATTTTCTGCAGGAGAGGGAGCATCCGGGATTAAGATTTTTAGGGAAGCATTACATGGGGGGAATTTTGTAGCATTCATATACAAAACCCGTTTCATTTGTCTTACTATCTATTTGGCGGCTTAATTTTATATTTGGAAGTTTTCTGGGGGAATTGTTAGGGGGAAATTTTCAGCGGGGTGAGAATTCTCGAAGGAGTTTTTCCATGGGTAATGTATTATTCAGAGAGAGAAATTCTCAATGGAGGAATTATTACCAGGAGAAATTCTCCATGGGAAAATTTCTATTGAAAGTATGCTAAGGAGAATTTTTCAGGCAGAATCATCTGCAAGAAATTTTCTGGGGGAATTTGCGACGAAGATGGGATTGTTCGGGGGTAATTTATTGCGAGGGGGGGGAGATTTTATTCAGTCTTTCCATGAAGGAATTTCTTAAGGGGGCGGGATCTTTCATGGAGAAGGAGGCAGATTTTTCGGTGTTATTATAAAAACGAACTGAAATTAAATAAAATAACGGACAAATTTTACAACTGAAAGTAAGGAGCAAGGCTAAAGCTTAAAACGAACAAAAATTATTTAGTATATGAAATGGTCTGCCCCTCCTCAATACCTCGCTCTTTAAGCTAAAGTTTAACCCTTTGTCTCAATTCTCTAAGAACTACTCCTGAAACACAAGGGCCGTTTAATTAAAATCAAAAGATATTCTAAAAGTACAAAAAGTACTTTAGCGTAGAAAGAGGGGTAGTGAGGAAAAGGCTGCATTTTTCAATCACGGACTAATTTCTGTTTATTTTAAGTTTTAGCATTGCTCCTTACTTTCAGCTGAAGTTTTTTTTTCAATTAATCATAGGCAGCGCAATCGTGCTACCCAAGTAAAAAACGATGTTGGCACAATGTATTATTTTTTTTTCTTGGTCTTAGACCAGGACACTTCGTATCGAAGGAGTTGTCGGAGAAACTTCGAAAAGGGCTCATTCGATTGAAAATTCAAGTGGCTTGCGCCCTTTTTAATAGTCGAAAGTGATTGGAAGGCAACTAACACCCCTTCCACGCCCACCATTTCCCCAAACACATTCAATCAAAATTTTGAGATTGCCATCTTGTACATCGAAGTTGATCTCCAGATAGAAATTATGTTTTGCAGGAGGACACTCCCCCGCAGTCCTCAGGGCAAGGGTTGTAAATTATGCCCTGGGGGCATATAAGGTTTTTACAGAAAGCGTTGTCGTAGAAACTTCAAAAAAAGCTCTTTCGATTGAAAATTCAAAAGGCTAGTGCCCTTTTTAATAGTCGAAAGTGATTACTACTACTACTAACAACTCACCGCATCACCAAGCCGCCTGAGGCCAACACAGCTACACACGCTCCTCCTCCATCCCAATCTCTTCAAAGCCTCCCTTTTTACAACCTCCTAGGAAGTTCTCATTTTCTTTTAATCTTTCTTTATGACCTCCTCCCACCCTATACGAGGACGACCTGCTTTCTGTTTAGCCCTAGACGGTTGGTCGAAAAGACCAATCTTCGGCAATCTGTCATCCTTCATCCGCACAACGTGCCCTAACCATCTCAACCTTTCTTTCATTATTGCCCTAGAGAGCGGTATTGAACCATATTTTTCGTACAGCCTATTGTTTGAAATACGGTCAGTCATCCGGGTACCCAGAACAAACCTTAAGCAATTTCTCTGGAATACATCTAGAAAATCTTCATCTGCTTTTCAAAGCGTCCATGCTTCAGAGCCCTATTTGACTACTGTCATCACTGTAGATTCTAATATTCTAATCTTGGTTTGCATACTTATCTTCCTATTCTTCCAAACTTTTTTTAATTGTGAAAAAACACCGTTAGCCTTGGCTATTTTAGTTTTAACATCTTCACTGCTCCCACCATCTTTACTAATAATGCTACCAAGGTAACGGAAGCTGCCGACTTGATCAATCTTTTCATCATCCAACGTCACCTTTTCATCTTCACTTATTCCTAGCCTTAGTGACTTAGTCTTCTTAACATTAATTTTCACCAAATCGCCTGAGGCCAACACAGCTACGCACGCTCCTCCTCCATCCCAATCTCTTCAAAGCCTCCCTTTTTACACCCTCCCAGGAAGTTCCCATTTCCTTTAAATCTTTCTTTATGACCTCCTCCCACCCTATACGAGGACGACCTGCTTTCCGTTTAGCCCTAGACGGTTGGACGAAAAGAAAAATCTTCGGCAATCTGTCATTCTTCATCCGCAAAACGTGCCGTAGCCATCTCAACCTTTCTCTGATTATAGCACTAGAAAGCGATATTGAACCATATTTTTCGTACAGCCTATTGTTTGAAATACGGTTAGTCATCCGGGTACCCAGAACACACCTTAAGCAATTTCTCTGGAATACATCTAGAAAATCTTCATCTGGTTTTCAAAGCGTCCATGCTTCAGAGCCCTATTTGACTACTGTCATCACCGTAGCTTCTAATAGTCTAATCTTGGTTTGCACACTTATCTTCCTATTCGTCCAAACTTTTTTTAGTTGTGAATTAACACCCTGAGCCTTGGCTATTCTAGTTTTAAAATTTTCACTGCTCCCACCATCTTTACTAATAAAGCTACCATGGTAACGGAAGCTGCCCACTTGATCAATCTTTTCATCACCCAACGTCACCTTTTCATCTTCACTTATTCCTAGCCTTAGTGACTTAGTCTTCTTAACATTAATTTTCAAACCTATTCTAGCACCCTGAACCCGCAAAACCTCTAAAAGTTCATTCATTTTGCTCACACTTTCTTCTAGGATGCTTAAATCATCAGCATAATCTAATTCAAGGAGACTTTTTCCTCTCCATTTGATTCCGTGGTCTCCCATTGCCTTTCTTGTGCTCCTTAATACAAAATCCATCAAAATAACCCATATAAAGGGAGATAGAACACGGCCCTGCTTAACTCCTGATTTAATACAAAACCAGATTCTAAACTCATTTCTTACCTTAACTGCAGCCGTGTTATTCTCATACATAGCACTAATCACTTGAATGTATTTGTCTGGTATACCATGCAAGAACAAAACCTTTGCTGTAGCTCTTCTATCAACAGAATCGAACGCTTGCTCATAATCTATAAAACTAAGGACCAAAAGTGTTTGACAACTCAGGCACTTTTCAATTATTAACCTAAGAGTGAAAATTTGGTCGACGCATCCTTTTCTAAAACTGCACCGTTCTTCTTTTAAAACTTTGTCTACGGCATTTCTCAGTCTAAAAAAATATCATATTACAAAGTAATTTGCTACCTACAGAGACCAGACTAATGCCTCGATAATTACCACACTCACTTTTGTCACCTTTCTTATAATGTGGCTTAATTAAGGTTTTCCTAAAATCATTTGGTACTTCCCCTTTTTCAAAAATCATATTCATAATCTTCAATAACTTGTTTCTAACCTCAGAGCCACCATATTTAACAAACTCATTTACTACCCGATCAGCACCTGGAGCTTTATTATTTTTTAATCCTTTTAGTACTGTCGTTAATTCTTCCTCACAAAACAAATCTTCCCTCACATCCAAGGTATCACAAACCATCTTCCACACTATCGAATTTTAAACTCTCAAGTTTAGTATTCAACTGTTCCTGGAAAGTTTCTCTCAAATTTTCATCCTGGAGTCTACCAACATCATAACTTCCCGGGAGGTAGTTATCCTTCCGAAATTTGAGCTTTAAATTAGTCCTAGACACAACCAGATGGTGATCTTTACTTTTAACATCAATAACAGCACTCATATATACCCTAGTATCCTGAATTGATCCTGCCAGTCTTTCGTTTATTATAACAAAATCAATAAGGTTTGCTGTCTTATCATCACGTGAATACCATGTTAATTTATGATCCATTTTATGGCCAAACACCGTGTTGGTTATAACTAGATTGTAATACCAACGAAATTGCAAAAGTCTGTATCCATTACTGTTTTCTTTTCCTACACCAAATTTACCTAGGCTAAGATACCATCTATCCCTATTTCTACCGACCTGGGTGTTAAAAACTCCTAGTAAAAACATCATATTTCTGCCTGGGACCCTGTCTATTTGCTCCTGTAACTGCAAGTAAAATTCATCTGAGTCACTAGTCAGTCGGTTCTACAGGGGCATATACTACTATAACTGATACTTTGAACTTTTTAGTCATAAAATGAGCAACTAGTATTCTATTGTTAATACTTTCCCAGCCTAAACAAAACTTAGCAGCTTCCTTGTTCATCATGAGCCCTACTCCCTGTCTGTGTACCCCATCCATCTGATTGAAGGGCAACTAGCCCCCCTCGCACGCCCACCTTTTCCTCAAACACATCCAATCAAAATTTTGAGATAGTCATTTTGTTCAACGTAGTTGAGAGTTCTGGAAATTAGGTCTTTGAGGATGTCAATCCCCCCCCCCCCAACAGCCCTCAGGGCAAGGGTTGTAAGTTGTGCCCTGGGGGCATATAAGTTTTTTTTATAGAAGGCATTGTCGTACAAACTTCAAAAAGGGCTAATTTGATTGGAAATTGAAATGGCTAGTGCCCTATTTAATGGTCGAAAGTGATTGGAAGGCAACTATCACCCCTTCCACGCCCACCATTCATCCAAACACATACAATCAAGATTTTGAGATAATCATTTAGTTCAAAGTAGTTGAAAGGTCTGGAAATTTTATCTAAGAGGATGAAACTCCCCACACAGCCCTCAGGGTGAGGGTTGTAAGTTATGCCCTGGGGCATATAGGGATTTTATTGAAAGCTTTGTCGTATAAAGTTGAAAAAGGGCTCATTAGATTGAAAATTCAAAGGGCTAGGGTCCTTTTTAATAGTCGAAAGTAATTTGAGGGCAACTAGCCCCCTAAAACGAATTTCTGTTCGTTTTGGGTTTCATTTATTTGTCGATGCTGATTTGTGTTTGTTTTACGCTTGGTAGATTATTTGATTTTATTTTTGTTCATTTTTGGTTTAATGGAGTTCTTTACTTTTCTTTGAAAAACTTATTTTGTGGAAAAAGTTTTTTTTTAATTAATCTTATATAAGAGCCAAGTTATAACTTTGGATTTTCAATGACCAATACTTGTTTACTTTTTTTGTTTCTCATATTTTTGGATTCGCGGGTAAACACCCACAAACCACGAGAATTATTGACCTAGCCTCTGAAGTTCGCAAGGTGGAAACTTGTTCCCTTTCCTTGGTCCCTTAGCCCTGGCCTTTTCGATCTGTTGATGATTTTTTTCAAATTAGCGCTTTTCCGCCTATGACTGAAACTTAGCAGTGCTATTGCTATTATAAATATTAACATATTATAAATGTTATGTAAGTTGTTATTATAAATACCTTAACAAATAAATAGAAAAAAAACAAAAAAATGAATTTAACTAAACCTGTTAAAACAACATATTGCTAATTCCACTCGACAACTGAGATCATGATTAATCTTACAAAAAGCCTAGCCAAAAGGAGCATGGGAGTAGTAACCTATCTATATATTTCAACCCTACATGGAAACTTACACCTGAGACACTACAGTTTCACGTGCACATTGTAAAAAGCGACCAATCCTTTTATACCTATAAAGTGGTCAAGCATGTTTTCAACCAGATGGGTTTTCGAAGCACATTCAGCATGGCGTGTTTTATTTTTATTTTTTTCTGGCAATTGATATTTTTTTTCTGATAACTAGTGCTATTCATTGCGATCGTAGCTCTATGGTGTGGATGACTTGAAAATAAAATTTTTTACGAGAAATGTCTGAAAAGTGTTCTTGGGGAGATGGGTTGATGACAGAAGGATGTCTTAGAGTAGTTATAGTGTGATAGTGGGGGGGCGAATTGCTAGCGAAAAACCTGAGTGGATGACTTGAAAATAAAATTGTTAACAAAAAATGTCTGAAACGTGTTCATGGGGGGATGGGTTGATTGGAGATGGGGCGAAGGCAGCGGTTTGTCTTAGAGTAGTTATAGTGTAATAGTGTGGGACGTATTGCTTGCGAAAAACCCGAGTGGATGACTTGAAAATAAATTTTTTTACAAAAAATGTCTGAAAAGTGTTCTTGGGGAGATGGGTTGATGTCAGAAGGATGTCTTAGAGTAGTTATAGTGTGATAGTGGGGGGCGTATTGCTTGCAAAAAAACCCCAGTGGATGACTTGACAACAAAATTTTTAACAAAAAATGTCTGAAAAGTGTTCATGGAGGGATGGGTTGATTGGACATGGGGCGAAGGCAGCGGGTTGTCTTAGAGTAGCTATAGTGTGATAGTGTGGGACGTATTGCTTGCGAAAAACTCAAGTGGATGACTTGGAAATAAATTTGTTTACAAAAAATGTCAGAAAAGTGTTCTTGGGGAGATGGGTTGATGGTAGAAGGATGTCTTAGAGTAGTTATAGTGTGATGGTGGGGGGCGAATTGCTGGCGAAAAACCCGAGTGGATGACTTGAAATAAAAATTTTTAACTAGAAATGTATGAAAAGTGTTTTGTTGACAGATAGGGCGATGGCAGAAGGATGTCTTAGAGTAGTTATAGTGTGATGGTGGGGGGGGGGGTAGGAATTGCTGGCGAAAAACCCGAGTGGATGACTTGAAATAAAAAATTTTAACTAGAAATGTATGAAAAGTGTTTTGTTGACAGATAAGGCGGTGGCAGAAGGCTGTCTTAGAGTAGTTATAGTGTGATAGTGTGGGACGTATTGCTTGCGAATAACCCGAGTAGATGACTTGAAAATAATTTTTTTCTTTACAAGAAAATGTCTGAAAAGTGTTCTTGGGGAGATGGGTTGATGTCAGAAGAATGTCTTCGACTATTTATAGTGTGATAGTGAGGGGCGTATTGCTTGCAAAAGAACCCGAGTGGATGAAATGAAAATAAAATTTTTTACAAAAAATGTCTGAAAAGTGTTCATGGGGGGATGGGTTGATTGGAGATGGGGCGAAGGCAGCGGGTTGTCCTAGAGTAGCTATTGTGTGATAGTGTGGGACGTATTGCTTGCGAATAACCCGAGTAGATGACTTGAAAATAATTTTTTTCTTTACAAGAAAATGTCTGAAAAGTGTTCTTGGGGAGATGGGTTGATGTCAGAAGAATGTCTTCGACTATTTATAGTGTGATAGTGAGGGGCGTATTGCTTGCAAAAGAACCCGAGTGGATGAAATGAAAATAAAATTTTTTACAAAAAATGTCTGAAAAGTGTTCTTGGGGAGATGGGTTGATGTCAGAAGGATGTCTTAGAGTAGTTATATTGTGATGGTGGGGGGCGAATTGCTGGCGGAAAGCCCGAGTGGATGACTTGAAATAATAAATTTTAACTAGAAATGTATGAAAAGTGTTTTGTTGGCAGATAGGGCGATGACAGAAGGCTGTCTTAGAGTAGTTAGAGTGTGATAGTTTGGGGCGTATTTCTTGCAAAAATACCCGAGTGGATGACTTGAAAATAACATTTTTTACAATAAATGTCTGAAAAGTGTTCTTGGGGAGATGGGTTGATTGGAGATGGGGCGAAGGCAGTGGGATGTCTTAGAGTAGCTATAGTGTGATAGTGTGGGACGTATTGCTTGCGAAAAACCCGAGTAGATGACTTGAAAATATTTTTTTTTTTACAAAAAAATGTCTGAAAAGTGTTCTTGGGGAGATGGGTTGATGTCAGAAGAATGTCTTCGAGTAGTTATAGTGTGATAGTGGGGGGCGTATTGCTTGCAAAAAAATCCGAGTGGATGAAATGAAAATAAAATTTTTTACAAAAAATGTCTGAAAAGTGTTCATGGGGGGATGGGTTGATTGGAGATGGGGCGAAGGCAGCGGGTTGTCTTAGAGTAGTTATAATGTGATAGTGTGGGACGCATTGCTTGCGAAAAACCCGAGTAGATGACTTGAAAATAAATTTTTTTACGAAAAATGTCTGAAAAGTGTTCTTGGGGAGATGGGTTGATGTCAGAAAGATGTCTTAGAGTAGTTATAGTGTGATAGTGGGGGGGGGGGGCATATTGCTTGCAAAAAAACCCGAGTGGATGAATTGAAAATAAAACTTTTAACAAAAAATGTCTGAAAAGTGTTCATGGGGGGAAGGGTTGATTGGAGAGGGGGCGAAGGCAGTGGTAAGACTTAGAGGAGTTAAAATATAATAGTGTGGGACGCATTACTTGCGAAAAACTTAACTGGATGACTTGGAAATAAATTTTTTTACAAAAAATGTCTGAAAAGTGTTCTTGGGGAGATGGGTTGATGTCAGAAGGGTGTCTTAAAGTAGTTATAGTGTGATAGTGAGGGGCGCAATTGCTAGCGAAAAACCCGACTCTGGTTGAAATGTGAAACTTAAGTCCATTTTTGGATCGAAAAATAAAACTATTTCCGTAAAATCTAAGCTAATAAGGGTTTTTGACCGTAAACTCTAGTTTTTTGTATGAAAATTATGGAAAATCCAATTCGTTGGCTCATAGGTAAAACTTAAGTTAAGTTTTGGATCGAAAAAAAAATTCTGTAGAATCTGAGCTAATAAGGGTTTTTGACCGTAAAATCTAGTTTTTTGTAAGAAAATTATGGAAAATACAATTTGTTGGCTCATAGGTGGAACTTAAGTCCAGTTTTGGATCGAAAACTATTTCTGTAAAATCTGAGTTAATAAGGGCTTTTGACCATAAACTCTAGTTTTTTGTAAGAAAATTATGGAAAATACAATTATCTGGTTCAAATGTGAAACTTAAGTCCATTTATGGATCGAAAAATAAAACTATTTCCGTAAAATCTGAGCTAATAAGGGTTTTTGACCGTAAACTCTAGTTTTTGTAAGAAAATTATGGAAAATACAATTCTCTGGTTCAAATGTGAAACTTAAGTTCATTTTTGGATTGAAAAATAAAAATATTTCCGTAAAATCTGAGTTAATAAGGGTTTTTGACCGTAAACTCTAGTTTTTTTTATGAAATTTATGGAAAATCCAATTTGTTGGCTCATAGGTGAAACTTAAGTCCAGTTTTGGATCGAAAAATAAACTATTTCTGTAGAATCTGAGTTAATAAGGGTTTTTGACTGTAAAATCTAGCTTTTTATAAGAGAATTATGGAAAATACAATTCTCTGGTTCAAATGTGAAACTTAAGTCCATTTTTGGATCGAAAAATAAAACTACTTCCGTAAAATCTGAGCTAATAAGGGTTTTTGACCGTAAACTCTAGTTTTTTGTAAGAAAAGTATGGAAAATACAATTCGTTGGCTCATAGGTGAAACTTAAGTCCATTCTTGGATCGAAAAATAAACTATTTCTGTAAAATATGAGCTAATAAGGGTTTTTGACCGTAAAATCCAGTTTTTTGTAAAAAAATTATGGAAAATACAATTCTCTGGTTCAAATGTGAAACTTAAGTCCATTTTTGGATCGAAAAATAAAACTATTTACGTAAAATATGAGCTAATGAGGGTTTTTGACCGTAAATTCTAGTTTTTTGTAAGAAAATTTTGGAAAATACAATTCGTTGGGTCATAGGTGAAACTTAAGTCCAGTTTTGGATCGAAAAATAAACTTTTTCTATAAAATCTGAGCTAACAAGGGTTTTTGACCATAAACTATAGATTTTGTAAGGAAATTATGGAAAATACAATTCTCTGGTTCAAATGTGAAACTTAAGTCCAGTTTTGCATCGAAAAATAAAACTATTTCCGTAAAATCTGAGCTAATAAGGGTTTATGACCCTAAACTCTAGTTTTTTGTAAGAAAATTATGGAAAATAAAATTCTCTGGTTCAAATGTGAAACTTAAGTCAAGTTTTGCATCGAAAAAAAACTATTTCCGTAAAATCTGAGCTAATAAGGGTTTTGACCATAAACTCTAGTTTTTTGTAAGACAATTAGGGCAAATACAATTCTCTGGTTCAAATGTGAAACTTAAGTGCAGTTTTGGATGCTCATAATGATGAGGACTGATGGTTCTAATTCAATATTTTTTCATAAAAACAAACTATTTTTTTTAAACTTCGAAATTATTCAACTTTATTTATTTTTTTATTTGTTTTTTTTGTACGTATCGTAAAATGACAAAATAAGCTTACGGCTCTAAAAATTGTACTCTATGATTGCTCAGAGACACGATGTGGCTTTCCCACTGGTATTCTATGTCCGGCTATCAACACTACGTAGTCTATTGCATGTATTAAATCAGTATTTTTTACACAGTGGAACGATAAACACACAAGTCATATCTTTAAAAATAGTGAAAATGGACCATTTTAATAAAGTGTGTTCACATGACAATGCTATTGTAGCATTGAATGCCGACAAGGAGAAGTATTTAAACTATGAAACAAGTACAAGTGGTAACACTATTGGAAATGTATGCATGCATTGTCATGACAGTAAGGAATTAAATTTCTTTGGAATACCGAAAAAATTCAACTCTTATGTGTGTGGTTATGCGAGATTGAAATCTCCAGAGATGATTGCACTCAAAGAGAATGCCAACATAAGAACAATCGTTGATGATAGAGGACAAATCCTTGCTACTCTTGCAGGTAACACATTATCTACTGATTCATCCAATCGTCAGCTTTCGGGTATTAGCAGTCAATGGAAGGTAAAAAAAGAAAGGCCTACTCTTTTACTAATGTCGTAAACCGTATCTTGTCTATATGCTGAAACTGTTACCTGTGTAAAAATTATGTGATAATAGACAGTGAAATTGCCAGAAAAGTTAAAAGGGCATTGGCAGAAAATATCACTATGAATATAAAGATGAATCGATGAAAAACAAAGCACCAGCAAACGTTACTGCAATTGATCAAACAGTCAATGAACCAAATAATACCAAAGACGAAAAGCATATTGAACCTGTCGGTGACGCGCCAGTAAAAATTGTGTATGACTCAAAATGGCATAATGATTATTCTACTAATTACAAAATAATAGAAGACAATAACTACACAATCAAGAGAGAACATGGTGAACTGTTTTACGCAGCAGATTCAAAATGTCCAAAGTTAATCATTGATATTAATAATGTATCACAATATATTTTTGTATTAATATTCTAATTAGCATTATTTCATTAAAAATATATTATGAATTACATTGTTATGTGTTCGTTATTTTTAGAGTAAGATAGCGTATCAAACGTTTAGAATGTCTCTTAAAACATCGGAGATGTAAAAAAAGGAATTTGCATACATCTATTGTCAGACACATAGGATAGCATTAAAGAAATCTAGGTATCAGAATGATTAAATTCCTCATTAATATCCATTGTTGGATATGTCATTATGTCATTATGAAAAATTGTAAGTAAGTAAGTAAGTACGTAACAAACTCTTTCTTGAATTCACCTCTTGGATACATAATACAAAAATTTAATTCAGGAAATTATGAAAAAAATTGAACAAATTCTTTAGTAACATTCATTATCGATTGAAGTCACTTCCTAGACAGACAATACAGCAATTTCACAAAATCTAAGTATAAGAGTGATTAAATTCTATAATGCATTTCAAGGATGATGCATTTATGCGATAATGCATTTCAAGGATGTTGATAAAGCATTTATTCACTCTGATAATTAGATTTTATCATTTTTATCCCATGTATTCGAGAAATGGATACTGATAAGGAATTTAATCACTCTGATACTTAGATTCTGTCAGTTTTATCCGACGTATCCAACAAAGCAGATTAAGGATGAATTTATTTACTCTTATACTTAAATTTCGTAAATTTTTTCCCCTGTATCCGAGAAAGGGATGTTGACATATAATTTAATAACTCTGATACTTAGATTCTGTCAATTTTATCCAACATATCCGATAAAGGATGTTGTTAAAACATTTATTCATTCTGATATTTAGATTTTGTCAATTTTATTCAACATATCCGACAAAGGATGCTGAAATAGCATTTATTCACTCTGATATTTAGATTTTCTTAATTATAATTGTTGTAACTGATAAAAGATGTTCTTAAAAAAATAAATTATTCACTTTGAACTTAGATTTTGTCAATTTTATCCCATGTACCCGAGAAAGGGATGTTGATATAGAATTGAATCAATCTGATACTTAGATTTTTTCAATTTTATCCGATATTTTATCCTATGTATCCGAGAAAAGGATGTTGATATAGAATTTAGTCACTCTGATACTTAGATTTTGTCATGTTAAAGCAATTATTCATTCTTAAATTTAGATTTTGTCAATTTTATTTGATGTATCTGACAAAGGATGTTGATAAAAAAAATTATTCACTCTGATATTTATATTCTGTCAATTTTAGCCGATGTATCTGACAAAAGATGATGATAAGTAAAATTTATTCACTCTAACTCTAGATTTTGTCAAATTTTTCCTATGTATCCGAGAAATGGATGTTGACATAGAATTTAATCACTCTTATACTTAGATTTTCTGAAATTGTTGTATTGTCTGTCTAGGAAGTGACTTCAATCGATAATGAATGTTAATAAAGAATTTGTTCAATTTTTTTCCATAATTTACTGAATTAAATTTCTTTATTTTGTATCCAAGAGGTGAATTCAAGAAAGAGTTGGTTATTTACTTACTTACTTACTTACTTTCAATTTTTTCATAATGACATAATGACATATCCAAAAGGGATGTTGATAAGGAATTTATTCACTCTGATAGCTAGAATTTGTCAAAGTTATCCCATGTGTCTGACAATAGATGTGTGCAAATTCCTTTTCTTACATATCCGATGTTTTAATCGACATTCTAAACGTTTGATATGCTAGCTTACTCTAAAAATAATAAACAACATAACAAGGTAATGCATAATATATTTCTAATGAAATAATGCTATGTAGAACATTAATACAAAACTATATTATGATACATTATTAATATCAATGATTAACTTTGGGCATTTTGAATCTGTTCCATAAAATAGTTCACCATGTTCTCTCTTGATATTGTAGCTATTTTCTTCTTTTAGTTCGTAATCAGTAGAATAATCATTATTCCATTTTGAGTCATACACAATTTTTACTGGTGTGTCATCAACAGGCTCAATATGCTTTACGTCTTTGGTATTATTTGGTTCATTGACTGTTTGATCAATGGTAGTAACGTTTGCTGGTGCTTTTTTTTCATCGATTCATCTTTATATACCATAGTGATATTTTCTGCCAATGCCCTTTTTATTTTTCTGGCAATTTCACTGTCTGTAATCACATTATTTTTAAACAGGTAACAGTTTCGGCACGTAGACAAGATATGGTTTACGATATTAGTAGAAGAGTAGGCCTTTCTTTTTTTGACCTTCCGTTGAATGCTAATACCCAAAAGCTGACGATTGGATGTATCAGTAGGTAATGTGTTACCTGCAAGAGTAGCAAGGAGTTGTCCTCTATCATCAACAATTATTTTTATGTTGGCATTCTCTTTGAGTGCAATCATCTCTGGAGATCTCAATCTCGAATAATCACCAACATAAGAGTTGAGTTTTTTCGTTATTCCAAAGAAATTTAATTCCTTACTGTCATGACAATGCATGCATACTTTTTCAATAGTGCTACCACTTGTACTTGTTTCATAGTTTAAATAATTCCCCTTGTCGGCATTCAATGCTACAATAACATTATCATGTGAACACACTTTATTAAAATGCTCCCTCATCACTTTTTTTTAAAGATATGACTTATGTGTTTGTCGTTGCACTGCGTAAAAAATACTGATTTAATACATGCAATAGACTAGGTAGTGTCGATAACCGGACATAGAATACCATTGGGAAAGCCATATCGTGTCTCTGAGCAATCATAGAGTACAATTTTTAGAGCCGTAAGTATATTTTGACATTTTAAGATACGTACAAAAAAAATAAATAAATAAAGTTGAATAATTTCGAAGTTATGAAAAAAATTGTTTTTATGAAAAAATATTGAATTAGAACCATCAGTCCTCATCATTAGGAGTATCCAAAAATGCAGTTAACTTTCACCTTTGAACCAGAGAATTTTATTTTACATAATTGTCTTACAAAAAACTAGAGTTTACGGTCAAAACCCTTATTAGCTCAGATTTTACGGAAATAGTTTTATTTCTCGATCCAAAAATAGACTTAAGTTTCACATTTGAACCAGAGAATTGTATTTTCCATAATTTTCTTGCAAAAAAATAGAGTTTATGGTCAAAAACCCTTATTAGCTCAGATTTTACAGAAATAGTTTATTTTTCGATCCCAAACTGGACTTAAGTTTCACATCTGAACCGGAGAATTGTATTTTCCATTATTTTCTTACAAAAAACTAGAGTTTACGGTCAAAAACCCTTATTATCTCAGATTTTACGGAAATAGTTTTATTTTTCGATCCAAAAATGGACTTAAGTTTCTCATTTGAACCAGATAATTGTATTTTCCATAATTTTCTTGCAAAAAACTAGAGTTTATGGTCAAAAACCCTTATTAGCTCAGATTTTACAGAAATAGTTTATTTTTCGATCCCAAACTGGACTTAAAATTCACCTATGACCCAACGAATTGTTTTTTCCATAATTTTCTTACAAAAACTAGAGTTTACGGTCAAAAACCCTTATTAGCTCAGATTTTACGGAAATAGTTTTATTTTTCGATCCAAAAATAGACTTAAGTTTCACATTTGAACCAGAGAATTGTATTTTCCATAATTTTCTGGCAAAAAACTAGAGTTTACGGTCAAAAACCCTTATTAGCTCAGATTTTACGGAAGTAGTTTTATTTTTCGATCCAAAAATGGACTTAAGTTTCACATTTGAACCAGAGAATTGTATTTCCCATAATTTTCTTTACAAAAAACTAACTAGAAAGTTTCACCTGAGTCACAAGAAAATGATCCACATTATTCAAAACCATTAGCAAGATTTTACGGAAATAGTTTTATTTTTCAATCCAAAAATGGACTTAAATTTCACATTTGAACCAGAGAATTGTATTTTCCATAGTTGTCTTACAAAAACTAGAGTTTACGGTCAAAAACCTTTATTAGCTCAGATTTTACGGAAATAGTTTTATTTTTAGATCCAAAAATGGACTTAAGTTTCACATTTGAACCAGATAATTGTATTTTCCATAATTTTCTTACAAAAAACTAGAGTTTATGGTCAAAAGCCCTTATTAACTCAGATTTTACAGAAATAGTTTATTTTTCGATCCAAAACTGGACTTAAGTTTCACCTATGACCCAACGAATTGTATTTTCCATAATTTTCTTACAAAAAACTAGAGTTTACGGTCAAAAACCATTATTAGCTCAGATTTTACGGAAATAGTTTTATTTTTCGATCCAGAAATGGACTCAAATTTCACATTTGAACCAGAGAATTGTATTTTCCATAATTTTTTTACAAAAAACTAGAGTTTACGGTCAAAAACCCTTATTAGCTTATATTTTACTGAAATAGTTTATTTTTTCGATCCAAAACTGGACTTAAGTTTCACCTATGAGCCAACGAATTGTATTTTCCATAATTTTCTTACAAAAAACTAGAGTTTACGGTCAAAAACCCTTATTAGCTCAGATTTTACGGAAATAGTTTTATTTTTCGATCCAAAAAGGGACTTTAGTCTCACACTTGAACCATCGAATTGTATTTTACATAATTTTCTTACAAAAACTAGAGTTTACGGTCAAAAACCCTTATTAGCTCAGATTTTACGGACATAGTTTTATTTCGATCAAAAATGGATTTAAGTTTCACATTTGAACCAGAGTCGGGTTTTTCGCTAGCAATTCGCCCCCAACTATCACACTATAACTTCTCTAAGACATCCTTCTGGCATCAACTTATCTCCCCAAGAACACTTTTCAGACATTTTTTGTAAAATAATTTATTTTCAAGTCATCCACTCAGGTTTTTCGCAAGCAATACGTCCCACACTATCACACTATAACTACCCTAAGACAACCCGCTGCCTTCGCCCCATCTCCAATCAACCCATCCGCCCATGAACAGTTTTCAGACATTTTTTGTTAAAAATTTTATTTTCAAGTCATCCACTCGGGTTTTTTTGCAAGTAATACGCCCCCCGCTATCACACTATAATTACTCGAAGACATCCTTCTGACATCAACCTATCTCCCCAAGAACACTTTTCAGACCTTTAAAAAAAAAATTATTTTCAAGTCATCCACTCGAGTTTTTCGCAAGCAATACGTCCCACACTATCACACTTTAACTACTCTAAGACATCCCGCTGCCTTCGCCCCATCTCCAATCAACCCATCCCCCCATGAACACTTTTCAGACATTTTTGTTAAAAATTTTATTTTCAAGTCATCCACTCGGTTTTTTGCAAGCAATACGCCCCACACTATCACACTATAACTACTCTAAGACAGCCGGCTGTCATCGCCCTATCTGCCAACAAAACACTTTTTATACATTTCTAGTTAAACATTTTTATTTCAAGTCATCCACTCGTGTTTTTCGCTAGCAATTCCCCTCCCCCACTATCACACTATAACTACTCTAAGACAATCTTCTGTCATCGCCCTATCTGTCAACAAAACACTTTTCAGACATTTCTAGTTAAAAATTTTATTTCAAGTCATCCACTCGGATTTTTCGCTGGCAATTCACCCCACTGTCACACTATAACTACTCTAAGACATCCTTCTACCATCAACCCATCTCCCCAAGAACACTTCTCTGACATTTTTTGTAAAAAAAAAATATTTCCAAGTCATCCACTCGGGTTTTTCGCAAGCAATACGTCCCACACTATCACACTATAACTACTCTAAGACAACCCGCTGCCTTCGCCCCGTCTCCAATCAACCCTTCCCCCCATGAACACTTTTCAGACATCTTTTGTTAAAAATTTTAATTTCAAGTCAGCCACTCGGGTTTTTTTGCAAGCAATACGCCCCCCCACTATCACACTATAACTACTCTAAGACATCTTTCTGCCATCAACCCATCTTCCCAAGAACATTTTTCAGACTTTTTCGTAAAAAAATTTATTTTCAAATCATCCACTCGGGTTTTTAGCAAGCAATACGTCCCACACTGTCACACTATAACTACTCTAAGTCTACCCGCTGCCTTCGCCCCATCTCCAATCAACCCCTCCCCCCATGAACACTTTTCAGACATTTTTTGTTAACAATTTTTATTTTCAAGTCATCCACTCAGGTTTTTCGATAGCAACTCGACCCCCTCCCCACTATCACGCTATAACTACTCTATGAGATCCTACTGTCATCAAGCCATCTCCCCAAGTACACTTTTCAAACATTGATCGTAAAAAAATTTATTTTCAAGTCATCCACACCATAGAGCTACGATCGCAATGAATGGCACTTGTTATCAGAAAAAATTGTCAATTGCCAAAAAAAAGAAAAAAAAATAAAACACGCCATGCTGAATGTGCTTCGAAAACCCATCTGGTTGAAAACATGCTTGACCACTTTATAGGTATAAAAGGATTGGTCGCTTTTTACAATGTGCACGTGAAACTGTAGTGTCTCAGGTGTAAGTTTCCATGTAGGGTTGAAATATATAGATAGGTTACTACTCATGGGAGATAACAATCTCTTGAAATGTTAGCACTGAAAATACATAAAAATTAAAATAAATGTACGGTGTTTTTTTGGTCAACGTCTCCTGCAGTTTCACTAAGGTTGCCATTCCAAGATATATCTTGGGGTCCTTTCGTCCTTCATACGGATCGTGTGCCCAAGCTATCACCACCTTCGTTGCCGAATGATATCTGTAACCATGGCCCGGCGTTACGTTATCTCTCCAGTTGATATTCAGAATATTCCGATGGCAGTTGCTTTCGAAGGCAAGAATCCGTCTCTCTCGTTGTTAACTTAAATTCCAGCACTCGCTGCTGTAGAGAAGTACAGAGAGGACATAGCTATTTAATAGCCTCATTTTCCCCTTATTTTGAATTCACACGAAAATTATACACCTAGCGTGAACAATTTGAAAGGCAAAAAATCGTTCCCTTTCTTTTGGCATTTAGCCTTTAATCTCTTCAATTTCTTGATGTTTTTTTACTTAAATTAGCGCTTTTCCGGCTACAACTGCAAATTATACGAAGAATAGCCATAACTTAAGTAATTATTAACTTAGAAAAAAATAGAAAAATTTATAAAAAAGAATTGAACTAAACCTGAAGAATCGGCAATAAAACACTGAAAGTAAGCATGTCCGTATCCAGGATCTTTGTTCGGGAAATTTTTCGGGAAGAGGGGGGTCTACCAAAAAAACTTAAAACAAACACATTAAAATTTGTTAATATGTATCTTTGAAAATTTTTTACGAATCTGACAGAAACTTCGGGGTGGGGGTTTCAAACCCCATACCCTGCCCCTGGATACGACCCTGAAAGGAAGAGTAATCTCAGTTTAAAGAATAAGAACTAGGAGAGAACGAGCTCTGTTAGGATGTTTTATTTGTTGATTTTGCCGTATCTTATTCTCAAGCTTTTTTAGAACATGTTGCAATAAGAATAATGAAAAATTATAGTTTTCCGTAATTTTCCAACCACACGAGTGGGATATTTCATCATAAAAGAGAGTGTTTCCTGGCCTTAGTTCAATAATTAAATAAAAAAAACAAGTTTTTTAAACTGAAAGTAAGGAGCGACATTAAAACTTAAAACGAACAGAAATTATTCCGTATATGAAAGGGGCTGTCCCCTCCTCAACGCCTCGCTCTTTACGCTAAAGTTTTTACGCTAAAGTTTTAAAAAATAAAGTTGTGAGACAGAGTCAAACTTTAGCGTAAAGAGCGAGGCGTTGAGGAGGGGACAGCCCCTTTCGTATACGGAATAATTTCTGTTCATTTTAAGTGTTAATGTCGCTCCTTACTTTCAGTTTAAAATCTTGTTTTTTTTATTTAATTTCTGATCGTTTTTTAGTTAATGTAGCTTTTATTTTGGCTCACCGTCATTGAATAAGTAAACAAAATTTGCATAAAAATTTTACTTTTCTTTTGCTAAATGGCTGTCTCTAAATTTGGTTTTGACGTAATTTACAAATTAGCTTACGTAACGAACTTCTATATTCGTATATTTTTCTTCTGGCAAAAAAAAATACAAAGTTGAAGATATTTGAAGATATGAGCTCGAAACCTAAGTAATAGGGTTTTTTGATACGCTGAATCTGACGGTGTGATTTTCTTAAAATTCTTTCACTTGTAGGGGATGTTTCCCCCTCTTGAAAAAATCAGGCAAATTTTCTCAGGCTCGTAGCCTTTGATGAGTAATACTAAACTTAATAAAATTTATATATTTAGAATCAGCATTATAAGCCCATTCTTTTGCTGCATTTATTGACATCAAAATTCCGTTTTTAAGAGTTTCGATTACTATTGAGCCGTATCGCTTGTTTTTTTTTATTTTTTTTATTACGTATATGTTATTACGTATATGAGGGGGTTCTCCCCTTAGTCAATACCACACTCTTTACGTTAAAAGTTAAAATAATTTAATTCACAAACCCCTGAATCACAAAGGCCGTTTAATTATAATAGATAGCTCTTTTGAAAGCACTAAAAAACACTGTAGCATAAAGAGCGAGGTATTGACTTGGGGGAGAATCCCCTCATATACGTAATAATTTCTGTTCGTTTTAAGTTCTAATGTTGCTTCTTACTTTCAGTTGAAAAAACTTGTTTTTTTTAATTTAATTTCTGATCGTTTTTAAAATAATGCTTGGAAATCCGGCGCCTCCTTCATAGAAATGTCCCTTACCCCACAGAACCATCCTCCACGGAAAGATTCTCACGAGTAGCCCCCTCCTTCAGCCCCCCACCAGAAAAAAATCCTTCCTGAAAATGTCTGTATACTTCCCAATTACCAATACAATATGTAATCAATGTGCAAAGTTAATAACTTGCAGCCCTTCCCCTGGGAACTGTGGGGGATTAAGTCATCCTAAAAGACATATTTATTAGATTTTCGACTATGCTGAATAAAATGGCTATCTCAAAATTTTAATTGGGTGACTTTGAGAAAAAAATGAGCGTGGGAGGGGGCCTAGTTGCCCTCCATTTTTTGGTCACTTAAAAAGGGCACTAGAACTTTTAATTTCCGTTCCATTGAGCCCTCCTACGATATTCTAGGACTACTGGGTGAATACGATTACCGCTGGGAAAAAAAAATAATAAAATTAACACGCATCCGTGATCTTTCTTCTGGCAAAAAATGGAAAATTCCACATTTTTGTAGATAGGAGCTTGAAACCTCTACAGTAGGGTTCTCTGATACGCTTAATATGATGGTGTTATTTTCATTAAGGTTCTATAACTTTTAGGGGGTCTTTAGCCCTTTTTTGGAAAATCAGCAAAATTTTCTTAGGCAATTAACTTTTGATGGGTAAGATTAAACTTGATGAAACTTATGTTTTTGAAATTAGAATTAAAATCTGATTCTTTTGATGTATCGATTGGTATCAAAATTCCGTTTTTTAGACTTTCGGTTACCATTGAGCCGGGTCACTCCTTACTTAAAGTTCGTTACCACGAACTGTTTGATGACAACTAACCCTGTACAAATACAAGCAGATAAACAGTAAAAAAATTAAATAACCTGAGTGGGAGGGGGCTCCCAAACCCTTACCCTTGCTGACACCATTATAATATCGCTGGATTTTTGATAAAACAATAAATTTTCAGAAGTTCCGTCGACAACTTGTAAATACTCATATTTTTGGAAAATCGAAAAGAAAAATTACTAACTATTACCTGTTTATTGCATTATCAGAAGTGAGGTTTGATGGAGTGGTGGCCCTCTTGTGTTTATTCTAATATCTTCTAAGTTTTTTGTTTTAAGTTTTAACCTTGCTGCCTTGACTTACAATTGAAAAATCGAGGAAACAAAAATTTAATAAGAATATAAATTTACGTTTTTAGATTCGTTGTATTGCTATCATTTAGGATATAAAATACCCTTAAGCCTTAAGGCACCGAAATAAAATTCCTGAGTATGTGTTTGTGGGGAGACAGCAACTGAAATGTTGAAAGATTTAAAATTACACTACACCCATTATTTTGGGAGCTCCACTAACAGGTCGACACGTAGGGATGGGTGGTCCTTTGGGTTTACTCTTCAAAAAAATAAACTTTATGATATTAAATATATTTTCCTCATTACTGTAATTTTTTTTCTTTTGTGTTGAAAAACTTGCCCCAAGTCTTAGATCCCCCCCAACTAGAAAAAACTTACGTATAAGCCAGCCTGCTTGGGATACACAGTAGTGGAAGTGTTAATCTTCGTTCTCACAGAGTTACAGATTCACTAACAAATCTTGATTTTTTTTTTTCTTCAAATAAAGTTTCTAGTCTAAAAGGGATGGAAATGTTTGGTGAACCATGACAGTACTGTCGTCTCTGCAATATTTTAATGCATTTATGGCAATATTTATGACCATAAAGCAATATTTAAACATTTTTTTTTAATCAGCTCTGACCCACAAATACAATAAATTAGATGTCAAAAACACCAAGCTTAAAACGCCATAAAACATTAGAGAGGAAACACCGTTTTAAGCATCTATAATACACTTAAACTGACAATAATCCTCCATCTCAAATTACGACGGGCCTCCAAAAATGAAGACCACACCACTTTGCCCTTCCCAGTTCAGGTTTCAAAAGGGAGGGTGTCTAACAACGGATTTGCTTGCTGAAAGTATAATTACTTTTTACGCTGTTAACTCCTTTACTGACCCCATGGAAAGGGAATTTTAAATCAACCGAAAATTACAACAGCGTTGAGGGTATTACCGAAACGGTGAGTTGACAAATTTATTGGCTCTTTCATTGAGGATAGAACACTCGGGTAGCCGGCTTCCTTAGCAGTGGTCATTAAAACGATTAGCCATGGCTCTTAATGATACCCTAACAATACCCTTGTCAGTAGCAGTTATTAAGAGGTTCTTTTTTTGCAACTTGAGCAAAAAGCAGTTTCCTTTATGCTATAGCTCATGATTGGTAGCTACTAGCAGGTATATTATATGTGTGTTCCGTTGCGCTGGGGGACAGAAAATAATTGACTCGATATTCTCCAAGAAATTCGCTATGTCTTATTTATTATGAGTACAGAGAGTCAAGTTAGTATCCAAAAGGTTCGTCTCAAATTATAGAGCTACGACTATGCTACAGCTACTAATAATAGGAACAATAATAATAATGATAAATAAATAAAAACTACCAACCTTTTCCTAATGAATATTTATTCAAAATATTTGGTAACTCTCTACCGGTGGTGCTGATCTTCGTTTCATAGCCCATCAGCCATGAAGTGCACTGGAAAGTTGAGGGCCAACTATCTTGTGCTTTCGCAAACCTACTAGCTAATAAAAACTATATAAAAAAATTAATTTTCTATAGAAAATTACACTAATTTTCTATAGAAAATTTATAGAAACTATAGAAAAAAAATCTTATTTATGGTTTTTCCAACGGAAAAAAATGTGTTATTTGGCATTTTCATTGAAACAGCTAAAAAAACAACAAAATTGCCCTTTGGATTTTGACAAATACATTTTGCAGGTATATTACTTAGCATGTATATTATATGTGTGTTCCATTGCACTGAAGGACGGAAAATAATTGACTAGAAATTCGTTATGTCTTATTTATTATGAGTAGTAGAGAATCAAGTATCCAAAAGTTTCATTTCAAATTTTTGAGCTACTACTATGCTACAGCTACTAATGACTCATTGTAACGTAATGGCGTACACAGGCTCCCGAAGTATCCTATCTCTTCAAAGCTTCGCTCTTTATTCCTTTTTATAAAATTCTGGTTCTCTTTTAATCCTTTCTTATCATCTCTTCCAGTATTATTTCCGACAATATACAATTCTTTTGGCTCGAAATGGATGTTTAACAGGCGCCATTTTTGGCAATCTTTCAGCTGTAAAAGGTAACCTAGCCTTTTTCTTTTTTAATTGTAGCTGTAGAAAACGGGTTTGAACTAAACTTTACGTAAAACTTATTGTTTGGTCAATGGTCAATCAAACAAGTAGGTTACCTAAAACCATCGTTGAACAATTCCATGGAAAACACCTAGCATATCTTTCTGAACCTTCCGAGGCGCCCGCGCACCAGAGCCATATTTTATCACTATTAATACTACGGCTTCCAAATTGTAGAACAACTCTTCGTGATCAAAGCTGGGATTTCAAGGAAAATACGAAAAGTTTTGCCAAGCATTTATGCAAGGTAAAAATTTGCTAGAGATTTACCAAAATTTCAATGATAAGAAGAAGAGTGACGTGGCTTCCTAATTCATATTGAACAAAGGACGTCTTCAAGAGCGGGAATATCAATTAAGGGGTACCTAGATTCCCTCTCCCTAGATTTGCAAAAATATCTTTCTTATGTTTTTATTGAAGAATGCCTTTTTGATATTTTCGTTAAAAATGTTTAAGACAGCAACATTCCCCCTCCCCTCATTGTTTTTTTTTTCTGGTGATTATTTACCAAGTTTTTTTTCCTTTCTATGAATTTTCATTTCTGAGCATCTAGCCTTTTAAAATATTTTTTAAGTTCAAAGAGGCTTCATTAAATCAAATTTTTAATCACTGTGAAAAAAGTCTACTCTCAGTTCTTAAACATAAAATTTGGAGCCGACTGAAAATTTTTCTTAGTTCGAGCACATATATTTTTGAGCAATAAGAATAAGATTTTTAGAATTTTGAAATCAAAATAAGCGCTGTATGTTTCAGTTTAACGTTTCAAAGTCAGGTGCTATAATCCCAAGTTCTGTTTTTCAGTCTGACAAACATTCATAATCAAACATTGAGCTCCAGCAAAATTTTGTCAAATCGTATCTACTTTTAGACCATTTTCTTTCAAGCTAGGTCAAGATTCAAAATGCCACCCTGCCCTCCAAAAAACTTAATTTCTTCTGAAGGACTTAAAAGTATATCTAGCACGGTTGCCTTGTTCTGTGAAATTAAAACTTAAAGGAAGGTCATGACAGATATGTCAAGTGCTGAAAATTAGTGCGACTTTGAAAAGCTACCTATAAATAACGTCGTTGTCATTTCTGCTCTTGTTAAGATCAACAAAAGAAAAATAAGAGAGTCGTTCAATACAGTGTCGACACCTTTGCTGTCTCATTTTCATTAATTCTTAATTTGAACCATGCTGAGAGAAAAAGACATTCCGCTAATAACACTATGGACCACACATAATGAAAATTGGCTTTTCAAAAGAGTTCTAAGAAAACCACAAGTAGCATTCCGTCTGCCTTAGCATCAAGATAATGACAACTTAATGACCGGACTCTTTGAAACGGGTATAGGGTGGTGGAAGCTACCTCTTGCCTTTAGTTATATTGAAATTAGCTTTAAATGTTTTGTGATCGTAAAAAATGCATTGTCTTTGTCTTGGACTTGCCGGAGAGTGCCACCAAGCTAGATTTTGTTATTTTGATATTGTGTCACAGGCATTAATAGGAAAAATCTTTGTCTAAGCGATCTTTAAGCAATCAATCATAGTTGACAAAACTGTAGTAGCTTTCTCTTGACCAATTTGCTAACGTGTTTTATGGTAAATTTAGATAAGGAGCTGCTTTTTAATCTCACTGTCTTCCCGATACCAATCCCCCCCCCCCCTATATACTTGTCCAATAACATAGATCTCCAACAAAGGTGGTTAAAACACAAAATGGGAACCAAACGGTTCGTGATAATTAAGTGTAAGTAAGGAGCGACTCGGCTCAATAGTAACCGAGATTTTAAACAATATAATTTGGATAACGATAAGTAAATCAAAAGAATTGACTATTTGTGCTTATCCCCAATATACGGTATGTGAAATTTGTTGAGTTTAACTTTAACCATCAAAAGCTACGACCGTGATAAAATTTGTGTGATTTTCGAAAAAGAGGGAACATCCCCAAAAAGTCAAGCGATCTTAATGAAAATCACACAATCGGATTCAACATATTGGAGAACCCTAATGTAGTAGTTTTAAATTCCTATCGACAAAAATGTAGACTTCTGTATTTTTTGCCAGGAGAAAGATCGCGGAGGTGTGTTTATTTATTTATTTGTTTTTTGTTTCTTTTATGATTAATCGTATCGACCAATGAACCTAGAAGATCTTGAAGAAGGCTCGTTTGAACGGAAATCAGAAGTGCCCTTTTCAAGTGACGAAAAATATTGGGCGGCAACCAGTCCCCCTCTTACACATTTCTTTTCCCTAAACACATCTGATCAAAATTTTGTGCTAGCCACTTGATTCAGCATACTTGAAATGTCCAAAAACTAGCCTTTGGGAATGATATGACCCCTTATAGTCCCTGAGGAAAGGGCTGTTAATTGCTCAGTTTTACCATTGTTCACAAATAGTATTTGTCATTGGGAAATATATGGAATTTTTTGGAGGAGGTATTTTCTACGGGTCTGGGGGGGGGGTATTTCACGGGGAGAATTTTTCTTGAGGAGTGAAGTTTCCAGGTGAAGTTTTACACGGGTGGAGGGAAGGAGATTTCCTGGTATGGCGTAAAAAAAAGGTCAGAAATTAAATAGAAAACAAGTTTGTTCAACTGAAAGCAAGGAGCAACATTAAAACTTAAAACGATCAGAAATTAGTCCGTATATGAGGGAGGGGTTTCTCCTCCTCAACCTTGGTTCTTTGCGCTAAAGCTTGAGTTTTTGCCACAATTCTTTAATGAAGACTGCTCAAACACGAGTGTGACTGAATTTGAACGAGATTTATTTTTAAAGAGCTTTGAGACTTTAGTGTAAAGAGCAAGGGTTTTGGAAGGGACAGCCCCCTCATACACAGAAAGATTTCTATCCGTTTTAATTTTTAAGGTTATTTCTTCAGTTGAAAAAAAAATATTTTTGTATCTGTTCGTTTTAAGTTTTAATGTTGCTTTTTCAGTTTAAAATTTTTTTTTATTATTATTTGATATATACAAAACTGGGGAGAGCCACAAGATTTTCTTTCATCAATATTTAATATTAGATTATAATCTGCTTGTTGTATAAAATACTCTGAAAATACATTTAAATACAAACCCAAGTTACTTGGGAACAAACTGTTTAAATAACGTAGAAATGCTTGCCTCGAAAAGTACTTGTTGCTCCATCACTTTCGAAATAACTTTCATATATCCAAATCCCCCAGTAGTAATTTTGATCCGAATATGTAGGAAATAGCGGTGTTTTTTTTTTCTTCTCTAGAAGCTAGGGAAAAATAAAGACAAAAACTGGGACAAAATTCTACCACTTTTTGACGCATGCCACTCTATAAATAAACTAAGAATTTAATTTTTAGATTTTTAAGTTTGAATTGAACCATCGAAAGAAAGGGGCACACAAAGTTTGCATAATACTGAAAAATGAGAGAAATCATTCAAATTAGGGCGATGATTTCGCTAAAAATTACGCTTTCGAATTCAGCAGTTCTTTGGTCCGTGGATTTTGTGTTTCTCGAGAAGGATGGTCATGTATGTTTTATTTTTCAAGTTTTTTTTTCTTCCAAGGATGGGCAAATCAAACCAGTAGTCATGTAGCATCGGAAGAGGGCTCATTTGAGTATAAACTAAAAGTGTTAGTACTCTTCTTGACTAACAAAAACTTTTGCCACAATGAAGTATTGATTTATGTAATATTGTGGCACAAAACAACAATTTTCGTCCGAAGAGGTCATGAATCCTGAAAAAGTGACTCTTGAAAAAAATTTCCAACTGCCACTGTGATATCCATCAGAAAAATATTGAAGGAAAGGGGATATGAAATTTTACCACCGAGTCCCCTTGTATTGTGAGGAATATGTTTGGATTAATTTATAGTATGGGTGCTGCGACGCAACAGCTTCCTTTTAATGTGGGAGGATTTTGGGTGTAGTATAAAAGATTAATTGCACATTATTGCCTGCACAGACAAGGAATTGGTAGGAGGCAATCCGTAATGACACGACTTTTCAGAGAATACCCCGTGAAAGTATAGAAATTACATTCTTAAATACATTTTTCACATCTGGGACCTCTCCCCTTTTCCCTTAAAAACGTCTGCATGCGAAATCTCAACGTAAACAAAAGAGATTGAGGAATGATGGCTTCCATATCTACAGTCCCCTCCTTCACTATATAGGCCTACAAAAGTTTAGAAGTTCGAGATTTTCCTTACAACGAATGGTCGTGGTTGCGCATAATTTTTTTTCCAGGGGTATCTATATTAAACTATTGGTCGTACGTTATTGGGAGAAGAAGAAGCTGAATAAAAATCTAAATTATAGTGCCCTCTTAAATGAATATAAATCAAAGCAATGCACCCATTTCCCCCGTTTCACGTCGTATAGCAACAACTTTGGCCCGAAAAGGGCATAAATATTATTGGGAAAAAATTTTGAAATGGTCAATGGGCCTTGAGTTACAGAACACCTAAATGAGCTGCTTTTCTCAAAGTACTGTTACGCCTGAATTAAAGTTTAATGTAAAAATAGGATAATTGAGGGGTTGTAATTCCCCTCATATTTAGGGTAATCCCTAAGCGTGATACTGAAACGAGTAGAAAATTAAGAACAATGAATAAAAGATTCTCGAATAATATCAAAAAGGAACCATAAAATTTAAAACGAAAGGAAATCAGCCTCTCCATGAGGGACTGTTACCCCCTCAATCTCTTGATTTCTCCGCTAAAGTTTGGCCTTTTCTCTTATATTTCAAAAAAATGTCCTAACGCAAGAGCAACTTCGTGTAAAGTTTAAGTGTTTTAAGAATTAAAGTGGTCATTTATTTGAATTTGCTTTAAAGAATAGGCTTTTCAGCTCAAGTGTAAGGCAAGGAAATATGGGAAATGGAATACTTGTAGCTACTAAATAGCTGCATTTACAGCATTCTAACATGGTATCAGGAAAGCACTAGTCAAACTTTAGAGTAAAGACCGTTTTAATACAAATCTTTACATTCAAAGTAAAAATCTTGCTTTTTACTTAATAGCTAATTTGTTTGCTTTATTTATTCTTTTTATCAAGTTGAATTCCAGTGCGTGCTTATTGAAGCATAGTTTCTTATTGAAAACCTAAGCTGGGAACACAATTCCCGTTTTCCAACATTGTCCTTCACGTTCATCACAAGCTTTGGCTTATAGGTAACAGACAGGGGCCAGGCACTTCATAAATGTTGTATACTACGAGGTCTCTGCAGATTTTCTACCGATAACAATATTAATTGTGAAATATTTATTAATAGTATAAAATCTATTAAATTTTTAACTAGATGAAAAAAACAGTAATAAAAAAATCAAAGAATTGAAATGGAGATAAAATAAGATATATTTTCCAACAAAAACAAAATCATTCAACAAGTCCAAGGCGCAAATTTCCTCAAAGGCTCCATAGCCTGTAAAGGGGTTTGATAAACACATTTTTTAAGCACCAATTCAAAAACAGTAAATAAATAAAAGAGATAGAGGGGGGGGTAATATTGTTGCATTTTCTGAGAATTTGTTCTGATCACCCAGCGAAAACTAGACTGGCTGAAACCGAAAAAATTAGCAATAATATGAACAATTAGGGAAAACTTATAAAAATAATAAAGAAAAATCATACTGAAATGAATTTTTTTTCTCTAATTCGCTTGAAGGTGCCAAACGGGTGGCATTCCCGAGGCGAATATGAAACTTATTCCATGAAACATGACACGCAACTAAAGGATTAAATTCACATCTCACTGTTTGAGCATGCAGAATATGAAATTTTGAGAGTTATGGAGCTGATAACTCGGATGATCAAACAGTTCATGGTAACGAACTGTAAGTAAGGAGTGACCCGGCTCAATAATAACCGAAACTAAAAAAAAACAGAGTTTTCATACCAGTAGATATATCAATCGAATTCTTATGCTGATTTTAAATATGTAAGTTTCATTAAGTTTAGTCTTATCCATCAAAGGTTACGAGCCTGAGAAAATTTGCCTAATCTTCGGAAAAAGGGAGAAAAACCCTAAAGTCATAAAATCTTAATGAAAATCACACCATCAGATTCAGCGTATCAGAGAAACCTACTGTAGAGGTTTCAAGCTCCTTTTTCAAAAAAAAATGTGGAATTTTGTATTTTTTTGCAAGAAGAAAGATCACGGATCCGTGTTTTTTTTTCCCCACAGGGGATCGTATTCACCCAGTGGTCCTAGAATATCATGAGAGGGCTCATTAGAACGGAAATTAACAGTTCTAGTGTCCTTTTTTAGTGACCAAAAAATTAGAGGGCAACTAGTCCCCTCCCACGCGCCATTTTTCTCAAAATGGTCCATTTGAGACAGACATTTTGTTCAGCATAGTTGAAAGGCTAAATAACTATGTCTTTAGAGATATAATGACCCACCCCCCTACAGCCGTGGGGAAAGGTCCTTAAGTTACAAAATTTGCCCATTGTTCACGTATAGTATTTGTTTTGGGAAAGTATGCATATGGGGGATTTTCTGCTGGTGGGCTTTTCCTCGGGGATAATTTTCCATGGAGAGGGTAGTTACCAGGGGGTAAATTTTTCAGGTGAAATTTCATACTAGGGGAATTTGCCAGAATTTCTATACGAAATTCTTCCTATGTATTGTTTTCTCATTGCCGACTCAATTTTACGCGTGGAGATGTTAAGGGTAATTGTCCGGGGTAAATTTTCACCAGGATTGATTGTCTAGAGAATAAATATGTGGGCAGAAGGGATTTATCCGTGGAGGTGTAGCCATATTTCCTGGCTTTACTTAAAAAGTGACCAGATATTAAATACAAAAAACAAGTTTTTTTCAACTGAAGGTAAGGAGCAACACTAAAACTTAAAACGAGCAGATATTATTATGTATTTGAGGGGTATTGCTCCTCCTAAGCACCTCACTCTTTACACTGAAGTTTCAATTCTGTCCCAATTCTTTAATACCGACTCCCGAAACGCTGTTCGTTTAATTAGAACAATAAGAAGCTTTTTTTTAAAGTGCTAAACACTTTAGCGTAAAGAGCGAGGTTTTGAGGAGGAGGAACCCAACTCATGTACGTAATAATTTCTGTTCGTTTTAAGTTTTAATGTTGCTCCAAAAAATTTGTTCTTTTTTAATTTAATCAGATACAAAGGATGAAGTAAATTTAAGCTACCGAGGAGAGCACCATGAAGCTGAAAAAAAGTGAATGGTGCACAGGAAAGAATATAAAATTTTCATCATCAAGCAACTTTTTGTCTTGTCAAGTAAAAGTCAACTGTCAAATAAATGGCTTCAATTTAATTGTTAGAAAGCAATATAAGAAATAAAACTACCACAAATTAACTAGTGTCGTTTTAAGCAGACTAAAAGCAAAATTTTAAGCAGACTATGAAAGCTAAATTTTAAGCAGACTATGAAAGCAAAATTTTAAGCAGACTATGAAAGCAAAATTTTAAGCAGACTATGAAAGCTAAATTTTAAGCAGACTATGAAAGCTAAATTTTAAGCAGCCTATGAAAGCAAAATTTTAAGCAGCCTATGAAAGCAAAATTTTTAAGCAGACTCTGAAAGCAAAATTTTAAGCAGACTATGAAAGCTAAATTTTAAGCAGACTATGAAAGCTAAATTTTAAGCAGACTATGAAAGCTAAATTTTAAGCAGACTATGAAAGCTAAATTTTAATCAGACTATGAAAGCTAAATTTTAAGCAGCCTCTTAAAGCAAAATTTTAAGCAGACTATGAAATCTAAATTTTAAGCAGCCTATGAAAGCAAAATTTTTAAGCAGACTATGAAAGCTAAATTTTAAGCAGCCTCTGAAAGCTAAATTTTTTTATTAGACTGCGTATTATTGTTTTCAGTAATTTAACAGTGAAATGCAATTAACAATTATCATTAATTTGAACATGACTTTGTTTGAATATGAGGAACATTTTGTGTTATAATCAAAATGCACGTCTCAAGATTGAATGTCTCACTCTCGTTTTATTTTATAATATCTTTTGTCTGTTCTCTAATATTTCTAATTGATGGATTATTTGAGTTTCTTACCATAAACAGACAACACGGTCTATGCCAATGTTTTCCTTGTATAACTTCTCTTTTTAGTTCTGCCTAATGCGGAAAAAGTTGTATTTCTGTTTCTTTTGCCTTGTTATCAAAATTCTTTATCTTCCTTCATTACTAAAAAGAAAATTGAACTAATACAGATTAGATGTTATCATAAACTAAATGAAAATAAAACAGTTTCTTCTCCTTTTATTTTTCATGAGACTAAAAACAGAAGTTAATTCTAGAACTAGGCTATGTGGAAAAGAAATTGACGAGTTAGGTGCCAGAAACTTATTTGGAGCATAACCTTTCCTTTCTTCATTTTTGTCTTATTTAATGTAATATTTTTAGCGATTACCTAAACACATATATGAAAGGGAAGTTAAATACGAATTTATTCCAAAGGGTGTTATATTTAAGAGCAGAAGGGCATAAATTCAAAAAAGACTTGGGCGTACTGTACGAAAATATAATGAATAATAGGATGGACTGTAGAAATAAAAAGATACCAGAGAGGCTGGGCCCGAAGGTCTCATGCGTGTGTGCTACCAAAAGTCTCAGTTTCATGTTTGAAATTTGACCGCTGCATTTCATAACTGTGAAAAAAGACAGATTAAATGGTCATGTTTCATTCGATAGCTATAATCAAATTCTATATCTAATTTTATTTTCTTTTTAGGTTAATACATATAGATAAATGTAGGCTATTTAAAACTTTCCAGCAAGCCGACGGAACAGTTGCAAACTTGATAGTCGGCACATTTGCATAAATAAAGGCCCTAAATAATACTGCTGAAAATTAAGCTGCGCCCTGGTAAGAGGGATTTTCAAAGACATCCATTAACAAGATCAAAATTTAATAAAAAATAAAATAATTTTTTTCTATTCGGGAAAAATTTTACGTTTCAGAGTTTACCTCCGAATACGCAAGAAAACTATAGAAAAAGTTTATTTCTTTCCTAGATAGTCACAGAGAAGGACACAAATTAGAAAACTATGCTAGAGTTTGACAATGATTCTGAAATGCAGATAATTATCTTATTAAAGGTTCTTCTAATCATTTCGGGAAAATATTCAGCTTCGACTTGGTATCGGATTAACGCAAATAAAAGCGTCTATGATTGTTTTTTAACGAAAAATGTTTTTTTCATTACCCCACATACTACCATACGGAGACCGGGAGCAAGTGATTCTCCAAGCCTCTTGCTTCCCTTAGAACCAAATTCGATTCAAAATTCTAAAGTTTAAATTGTTTTTATCATAGCCACCGGTAGGTGTCCTCCCCCTCCCTCACCGTACAAGTTTACATATACACCCGATCTTGCTTAGTTTTATTAAACACGTGGCAGATCTTCCAAATCTTGCAACACAATTCTTAATTACAATACCAAAACTTGTCAGTATACTTATCCCGAAAGAACTTGCAATAGAAGAGTTTCAGTCTGGCATGACTCCCGATAACAATCTTTTTCACGAAGATCGATCTTAAAGTAGCAGTGCTGGAAGCATAGTGTCCTTGATTTTTATTAGTAAAGGTTAAGAATGGCCTATTGTTCCAGACACTGTTTTTGGTTGCCAGCTATTAATGCATAAATCACCAGCTAATAATAGACTCAACTAGTGTTACTTCAGCGAATGATGCCCATATTCGAAACAATACAGTGGCATAATCACTGTTTGGGGGGTCTTTGCCCCATCTTTCCCTGATTTGAGAAAGTTTCCAGAAAAGAATGTATGCTGTTAGAACATTTCATCGGTTAGGTTGATGAAAAATTATCTTAAATGACTCACCCCCCCCCCCCAAAAAAATCTTATCTGTCCCCAAAGAGGGATTTAGGGTCCTGCTTCTCTTATTAAGCTTAACTGCTGCAGGACTTCAGAAAAAAAAGGCCTTGGAGACCACGGATTAGCCCCATGACGCTTCTAAAATCGATTTGTTGTGAGCAGTAGGTAAATGACTATCGTAGTTTTTTTTTTTACTTTTTAAACTGTTAAAAACGTATAAAACAATTCATATAAATTCGAAAAACCATAAAAAGTTAGCAGAGCGTTCATTCGATAGCGAATACATAAGGAAAAGGGGATCACAAAGTGGTTTATTGTTCCAATAGGATCTCGTAGGGGACCATTGGATCAGTGGCGAGTAATCTTGATAGTTCGAGAACCCTGGGTTATATCTCATTCCTGTCTATATTTATATTGATATATTGTACATTTTTCAAATGAGGATCATTCTGGGATCAGCTAGCAATTGGTCTCTGACACTCATGCTATATAATACTCACACCAACACAGACTCGTACGCTTTCAAACTCACACTTACTCTCACTAAACTGATTCTGATGCTCAAATGCTTCTTTGACAATTTATTCACAGTCATTTAGTTATTTAATCATCTCTATACCTACCATGTGATGGGATATGCCTGGATTGGGATGGAGGAAGAGTGTTCGTAGCTGTGTTGGCCTCAGGTGACTTGGTGCTGTGATGAGTTGTTAGTAGTAGTAGTACGCCTACAATGCGTCCACTTCGTCTCATTAGATGGAAGTTCATCAGAAAGCAATCCAAATAAAATGGTCATACACTTCACCTCAGTCAACCCAAAACCAGAAACAAACAGTGTGGGAGACTATAAGCGGAACCTGATGAAAGTATCAAAAATAACCAGGGCCATTTATCGTTTGGCTACCTTCTTTTACTCAAAATTATGGCACACTTGTCTTTACATGTACCTAAAATGCAATGAAGGGTAGAAAAAATATTTTGACAAAATTAGGCCACTGCTGCATAACCTGGCAAGAATTACCAGAATCTGGATTTACTTCTGCAGGCCGGATTTTGACATGAAATAATTCTTGGAATTAAAAAACCCTAATTAATAATTACTTGCAAAGAAATTTTAGATTTGATCCAATTGCACGGTACCATACTCAATATTTAAAATTTTCAACTTTTAAAATAAAGTCACCAGGGGCTGCAATTTAGGTGGCACTAACAATCTGTAGTCCCTATCTTCCCATACTAAATAACTGAAAGCTCTTTTAAGTCTCCAATTCTCTTTGACCAGAAGCTCAACAGTATCTCTTTAACCTAAATGCTGCAAAATACCTTCAATTAGAGGAATTAGTGCTCAGAGCTAAGCTTTAATGAATGTCAAAACCAAAATCTAACCTCTTTAAAGTTGAGTGAACTTGCTTTGCTACTAAAAAGATCAAAGAAGTCATTTGTCCTTCTTAATACTTAGCGCTATAGGTCGTATAAAAAAACATTAACTGAAAGTAAGGAGCGATATAAAAATTTAAAACGAACGAAAATTATTCCGTATATGAAAGGGGATGCCCCTCCTCAACGCCTTGGACTTTACGCTTAAGTTTTTTATTGTTTTAAAAAACAAAGTTGTGAGACAGAGTCAAACTTAAGCGTAAAGAGTGAGGTGTTGAGGAGGGGACACCCCTTTCATATACGGAATAATTTCTGTTCGTTTTAAGCTTTAATGTCGCTCCTAGCCTACTTTCAGTTTAAAAAACTTTTTTTTTTCGAACGTTTTTAAATTAATGCAGGTTCTGATTTTGGCTCACCAAACATGAATAATTCAAACGAAATTTGCATATTAAGTTTAATTTTTTTGGTTAAATGGCTTTCTCGAAAGTTGTTTATTTTATTTACGAACGTTTTTATTAGTAATAAATATACGTAACCTACGAAATAACTTATATAACGAACTTCTATGTTCGTAAATTTTTACTACGTATATTACGGAGTTCGCCCCCTAGTCAATATCTCGCTCTTTACACTAAATTTCAAATTTTGTTCCAATTCTTTAAGAATGAAATAAAGAAAAACGAGTTTTTCTTTTAAACTGAAAGTAAGGAGCGACATTAAAACTTAAAACGAACAGAAATTATTCCATATATGAAAGGGACTGTCCCCTTCTCATCGCCTTGCTTTTTACGCTAAAGTTTGACTCTTTCTCACATGTCTATTTTTTAAAACATTAAAAAACTTTAGCGTAAAGAGGAAGGCGTTGAAGAGGGGACAGCCCCTTTCATTTACGGAATAATTTCTGTTCGTTTTAAGTTTTAATGTCGCTCCTTACTTTCAGTTAAAGAACTTGTTTTTTTATTGAATTTCTGAGTGTTTTTAAATTATTGCAGCTTTGATTTTGGCTCACCGTACATGAATAATTAAAATCAAATTTGTATATTAATTTTACTTTTTTTGGCTAAATGGCTTTCTCGAAATTTTGGTCCGACGTAACTTATATAACGAAATTCTATATTTGTATATTTTTATTACGTAAATGAGGGGTTCTCCCTCTAGTCAATACCTCGCTCTTTACGCTAAAGTTAGAATTTTGTTCCAATTCTTTAAGAATGACCCCTGAATCACAAAACTCGTTTAATTAGAATAAATAGCTTTTATGAAAGTACTAAACAAACTTTAGCGTAAGGAGTGAGGTATTGACTAGGGGTAGAACACCTAATAATTTCTGTTCGTTTTAAGTTTTAATGTTGCTCCTTACTTTCAGTTGAAAAAACTTGTTTTTTTATTTAATTCCTGATCGTTTTTTAGATAATGCTGAGAAATCCGGCGCCCCCGCTCATGGAAATGTCCCTTCCCCATGATAATATCCTCCAAGGAAAGATCCTCCCACGTATCCCCCTCCTCTGACACCCCTCTCCACCAAAAAAAAATCCCTCTTGAAAATGTCAGCATACTTCCAAATAACAAAAACTATATGTAAACAATGGGCAAAGTTCGTAACTTGCAGTCCTTCCCCCGGGCACTTTGGGGGATTAATTCATCCTCAAATAGACATTTACGAAGTTTTCGACTATGCTGAACAAAATGGCTGTCTCAAATTTTTTATCCGGTGACTTTAGGAAAAAAGATGAGTGTGGGAGGGGGCCTCGTTTGCCTCCAATATTTTTGGTCACTTAAAAAGGACACTAGACCGATTTAACTTCTATTTTAATAAGCCGTCTCGCGATATTTTATGACCACTGGATCGATGCGATCACCCCTAGGAAAAAAACAACAAATAAACACACATACGTGATCTTTCTTCTCCCAAAAAAAAAGCAAAATTCCACAATTATGCAAATAGGAGCTTGAAACCTCTACAGTAGGGTTCTCGGACCCGGTGAATATGATGATTTGATTTTCATTGAGATTATATCACTTTTAGGGGGAGTTTCCCCCTTTTTCAAAAATAAGGCAATTTTTTTCAGGCTCTTAACTTTTGATGGGCATAACTAAACTTGATGAAAGTTAAATGTTTGGAATCAGCATAAAAATCCGATTCTTTTGATGTATCTACTGGTATCAAATTCCGTCTAGAGTTTTGGTTGCTATGGAGCCGGGTCGCTCCATACTTACAGTTCGTTACCATGAACTGTTTGATGACCCCTAATCACAAAGGCCGTTAATTAGAATAAATAGCTTTTAGTACTAAAAAGACTAAACTAAAAAGTACTAAAAAAAGCTTTAGCGCAAAGAGCGAGGTATTGACTAGGGCGTAAACCCAATCATATACGTAATAATTTCTGTTAGTTTTAAGTTTTAAAGAGCTCCTTACTTTCAGTTGAAAAACTTGTTTTTTATTTAATTTCTGATCGTTTTTTTAATAATGCTGGGAAATCCGGTCCCCCCTCGTAGCAATATCCCTTCCCCCTGAAAACTTCCTCCATGGAAAGATCCTCTCAAGTAACCCTCGATCAACCCATCCCCCACTACCAGAAGAAATCCCCCCTGAAAATGTCTGTATACTTCCTAATAACCGATACTATATGTAAACTTCATAACTTGCATCCCTTCCCCTGGGGACTATGGGGGACTAATCGTCCTCAAAGACATAGTTCTTATATTTTCCGACCATTCTGAACAAAATGGCTATCTCAAAGTTTTAATCGGGTGACTTTGAAAAAAAAATTAGCATGGGAGGGGGCCTAGTTGCCCTCTATTTTTTATCACTTAAAAAGGGCACTTGAACTTTTAATTTCCGTTCCAATGAGTCCTCCCGAGATATTCTAGGACCACTGGGTCGATACGATCACCCCTGGGAAAAAGAAAAAAAATAAACAAATAAACACGCATCCGTGATCTTTCTTCTGGCAATAATTCAAAATTCCCCATTTTTGCAGATAGGAGCATGAAACCTCTACTGTGGCGTTCCCTGATACGCTGAATCTGATGGTGTTGTTTTCATTAAGGTTCTATGACTTTTAGGGGTGTTTCATCCTTTGTTCCAATATACGGCAAATTTTCTCAGGTGCGTAACTTTTGATGGGTAAGACTAAACTTGATGAAACTTATATATTGGAAATCGGCATAAAAGTTTAAATTTTTGATGTATCTATTGGTATCAAAAACTCCCTTTTTTACTGTTTCGGTTACTATTGAGCCGGGTCACTCCTTACTTACAGTTCGTTACCACGAACTGTTTGGTACTCGTAAGTTCCGTGTACAACATATGCATGGAGAGAGTAACGGAGGTAAAAAGTTATTATATTAGATGTAGTAAAAAGTTTAGAATCCTTGGCAGATAAGGGTGCTGATACAGTAACTGAATTTACTGCTTTGTCAATGATGATAGAACTGAGCTATGCAATTTTTTCCTAGATAAATGAATTAATAGGCAGCAAAATCAATAAGGCCAAAAATTATTTTTAAGGACAAGACCGTATTCAGATAAGGAAGGGGACGGGGAGTGGTTTTCTGGTTAACGGCCAATTTATCCAACTAATAGAAAAGTCTGAAAAAAGGGGCGTCAATGGGAGGGGGAGGGACATGTGGCATCCCTTCTAGGTTTTGGTGAATATTTTTGTATCTTCATTTAATCTTTTTTTTTTTGGGGGGGGGGGGGTATTTAAAAGAAAACAATGAAAAAAATTTAGCCCCCCTAGACTTTGGAAAATATTGTTCCCCTCCTCTAATTCCAGTGAATTGACGCCACTGCCAGAAAAATCGTCATTTCGTTTGGGCTAGAAATACAGGCAAGAGATTTAAGCAGTTTAACCCCTAATCTGAATTAGATAAATCGTTCGAGACCGTTTGAATTAGAAACCGTTGTACATCCTTCCTCCACCTTCTAAAAAAACTATCTTTAGTGTTGCACTCCTTCTGGGACACCACCAGTAGCTGATCTTCTATTTTTGAAAAAGAAAAGGGGGACAAGAATTCATTTTCTTTGACTTGACGGATTACCATAGAGAAATGACTGGAATTCAGTTCGGGTTTAATTCGAGTTTGTACTTTTAAACTGCACATTTACGCAATCGCTAACAACTGTTTTTTTCTCTTTTTTGACGGGCCAGATTTGCTCAAGTTTAATTGAAAACTGAAAGGTAGTACACTATATCCATACCCATTCCTTCCCCATCCACCTGAATATGCACAATTTACGCTAAGCAATTTATCCTTAATATCATATGATTACTGAAATGTAATTTTATATTGACCCGATAGAAACTTTAAAAAAATAAAGAATCATTCTACAATTTCCATACTCTGTCAGTTTAGAAAGATCAAAGTAAGGCCTAACCATATCTAAGAATTTCATGAAATCAGAACAGTCCAAAGCCACTTTTGAATCATTACCCTTGCTATCGTTAACTCTAGCAGTCACGTATCTAAATTTCAAATTTTCTTTTCGGTATTTTGTAGATAAAGATTCCAATATACTAATTAGAGCAGCATCCAATTACAATTAAGATAAACTAATGCAAAACATTTTTAACCAATGATAATATTATGAAAAAGGTTTAAATCGGCATATATCAACTTGAATCTTCTTTTGGTGTATCATTTCATCTTTATTTCCTTCTTCTCAGCTATTATAATTATTAACAATATTAATTAACAATTATTGTTGTTATCTTCTACCTATTTTTGTTATCTTCTTTGAATATAGTATTACGGTTTTTGTTACCTTCTTAGCTATTAGAAGTTATCTAAAAAAATATGGTTCAATCAAACAGTTCGTGGTAACGAACTGTAAGTAAGGAGCGACCCGGCTCAATTGTATGCGACCCGGCCCCCTGAGAAAATTTGGCTGATTTTAGAAAAAAGGGGGAAAGACCCCCTAAAAGCTATAGAACCTTCATAAAAATTACACAATCATATTAAGCGTTTCAGAGAAACCCCACAGTATAGGTTTAAAGCACCTATCTACAAAAATGAGGAATCTTGAATTATTTGCCAGAACAAAGATCACTGGACACTGATGCGTGTTTATTTGTTTTTGTGTTTTTTTTCCCCAGGGGTGATCGTATAGACCCAGTGGTCCTAGAGTATCGTGGGAGGGCTCATCGGAATGAAAATTAAAAGTTCTAGTGTCCGTTTAAGTGACCAAAAAAAATGGAGGGCAACTAGGCCCCCTCCCACGCTTATTTTTTTCCCAAAGTCACCCGATCAAAATTTTGAGATAGCCATTTTGTTCAACATTGTCGAAAATATGATAACTATGTCTTTTAGGATGACTTAATCACCCGGAGGCCCCGGAGGGGGAGGGCTGAAAGTTATGAACTTTGCCCAATGTTAACATATAGTATTCGTCATTGGGAAGTATACAGGCGTTCTCAGGGAGGATTTTTTTCTGGTAGGGGAGGGGTTGTATGGGAGGATCTTTCCATGAAGGAAGTTTTCATGGGGGAAGGGACATTGCTATGAAGTGGGTGAAGGATTTCCCAGCATTATTAAAGAAAGAGAACAGAAAATAAATAAAAAAAACAAGTTTTTTAACTGAAAGTAAGGAGCAAAATCAAAACTTAAAACGAACAGAAAATATTACTTATGTGATTGGGTTAGCCCTCTAGTCAATACCTCGCTCTTTAAGCCAAAGATTTTTTAGTACTTTCATAAGAGCTATTTATTCTAATTAACGGCCTTTGTGATTAAGGGTCATTTTTGAAGAATTGGAAAAAAACTCGAAGTTTAGCTTAAAGAGCAAGGTATTGACTAGGGGACGAACCCCCTAATATACGTATTAAAAATCTATGAATATAGAAGTTCGTTACGTAAATTAATTCGTAAGTTACGCATATTTATTACTAATAAAAACGTTCGTAAATAAAATTAAACAAGTTTCGAGAAAGCCATTAAACCAAATGAAAGTAAAATTAATATGCAAATTTTGTTTTAATTATTCATCTTCGGGGAGCCAAAAAGTAGAGAGGACCCTAGTACTCCCGTACGAACACCGTATATGGGCATAGAGTCCCTAGGGAGATGGTTTTTCTCACTGAGAATGAAAAAACAGGATTTTTCTAACTTGAAAAAACAGGATTTTTCTTACATTGATGGATGTTTCATGGACGGTTATGAGTGTTGGTCAATTTATTTGTTGTGTTTCTTGGATGTCAACAGTAATTTATGTCTGTTTTATGGTTTTTGTCACTGAGAATGAAAAAACAGGATTTTTCTCACTTTGATGGATGTTTCTTGGATGGTTATGAGTGTCGGTCAATTTATTTGTTGTTTTTCATGGATGTCAACAGCAATTTATGGATGTTTTATGGTTTTTGTCAGTCATAATGAAAAAACAGGATATTTCTCACTTTGATGTATTTCCAAGGAGAATTGTCTCCGGGCGAAGTTTATTAATGTCTTTGGAGTTCGCCCAGGAGAATTGTTTCCGGGTGAAGTTTATTTATGTCTTCGGTTTTCGTCCAGGAGAATTGTTTCTAAATCTCTAAGTTTTTTAATGTCTGAGGGGTGATGTCAAGGTTGATTGATTTGTCACGAAAGGGGAATTAATTTGTTGTTTCTAAGGGGAATTATTGATTCACGAAAGGGGAATTAATTTGTTGTTTCTAAGGAGAATTATTGATTCACGAAAGGGGAACTAATTTGTTGTTTCTAAGGGCAATTATTGATTCATGAAAGGGGATTTAATTTGTTGTTTCTAAGGGGAATTATAGATTCAAGAAAGAGGAATTAATTTGTTGTTTCTAAGGGGAATTATTGATTCAAGAAAGGGGAATTATTTCGGCGACACAGTTAGAGACATTTTAAAAGATGATTTTAGAAGATGTTTTAGAAGAGGATTTGAGGGTGAAACTCTGTGGTCGTTATAAAACACAAGTTGTATTTGAACAGTGTTGTGAGGTCCTCTACCCCAACCCCAATGGGCCCCGATCCCCCTACCCCAACCCTGAAGGAACCCCCGGCCCTCAAAGGCCCCAGGGCCCCCCGCACCCCCAAAGCCCCACCGAGGCCTTCCATTCCCCCTTGCTTATTGAATTTTTGTAAATTTTTTCGGACTGAATTTTTTAGACTTAGAAATTATCCAACATTTTTTAGGTTTTTTCTTTAACCCATGTGCATAGATTCTTAGCATAGAGTCATAGCTTAGTTTCATTTAGAGCTGAAATTTAGTTCATTTTTAGTTAAACGTTCAGAGTTTTTAGACTAAAGTCCATGCTTAAAGTTTTAGTTAGAGTACTAGTTTCTTTTAGTTTTATTTAATATCTTAGTATTATATTTTTAGCTTATCGTTTAGTGATATCTCATTTCTGGTTTTGCTTTAGTTAATAGGTTAGAGTTTAAAATTAAAGTCCTAACTTAGAGTTTTTGTTAGAGTTGAAGTTTAATTTAGCTCCATTTAATAGTTTATTGTTCTAGCTTATTGTCTCAGCTTAAATTTTTTGTTTGTATTCTAGTTTAATTTAGTAATACTTAAGAGTATGGTTGTTAGCTTAGAGTCTTAGGTTAGAATTTTTGTTGAAATTCTAATTTAGTTTAGTTTTAGTTCAGAGTTTAAAGTTATAGCTTATAGTCCTAGCTTAGAGTTTTAGTTAGAATTGAATTTTAGTTGAGGTATAGTTAAGAGTTTTTATTTAGAGATTTAGTTAGAGTTGAAGTTTAGTCTAAACTAGCATAACCACAAAATTCCACAATATTGCATAGAAATACCAAAACCCTAGGTTATATTAGGTTATGTTAAGTTAGAGGTTAGGTTTCTCCACGTTTAAGTTAGTTTAGATTAGGTTAGCTTATCTTGAGCGCTCATGATAAGCTAACCTAATCTAACCTAACTTAAACATGGAGAAACCTAACCTCTAACCTAACTTAATCTAACCTATGGTTTTGGTATTTCTATGTAATATTTTAATTTTGTGGTTATCCTAGTTTAGACTAAACTTCAACTCTAACTAAATCTCTAAGCTAAGATTCTAGGCTAAACCTCTAAGCTATAACTATTAACTAAAGCTAAACTAAACAATAACTATAACTAAAACTCTAAGCTAAGACTAAGGTAAAACTATAAACCCTTAACTCTGACTAAACTAAACGAAAATGGAATACAAACTAAATCTACGCTCCTTTATTATAATGACTAACTTAGAACTCTTACTTGGTACTAACTAAACTAGAACTCTAGAAAAAACTCTAATCTAAGACTCTAAGGTAAAACTCTAAACTCTTAACTAAACTAAACTAGAACTTCAACAAAAACTCTGAGATAAGACTCTAAGATAAAACTCTAAACTCTTAACTAAAACTAAACTAGAACTCTAAGTAAAACTCTAAGCTAAGACTCTAAGCTAAAAACTCTAAATTCTTAACTGTGACTAAACTTCAACTTCAACAAAAACTCTAAGCTATGATTCTATGATAAAAATCTAAACTCTTAACTAAGCTAAAATATAACCCCAACAAAAACTCTAAACTACAACTTTAAGCTAAAAACTCTAAATTCTTAACTATAACTAAACTAAACTTAAACTATAAAATACGATATAATATCTGAAACTCATCTAAAACTATTAGCTCTTAACCAAAACTAAACTAGAACTAACAAAAATTATAAGCTAAGAATTTAACATAAAACTCAAAACTCTTAAAAGAAACTCAAATAAAATAGAGCTTCAACAAACAATATATGATAAGACTATAAGATAAAAACTAAAAGCACTTCACTAAAACAGAGATAAAATATAACTCCAACATAAACTCTATGCAAAAATTCTAAGGTATAAATCCAAACTCTTAATTAAAACTAAACTAAACTAGGGCTTTATCAAAAACTATAAGCTAAGGATCCAATCTAAAAAAAAACTCCAAACTCTTAACTAAAGCTATACTAAACTATTAATGTAAGCCAAGTCTCGAGTGTAAAACTCAACACTTTTAACTATATCTAAACGAGAGCTCTAACAAAAACTATAAGCTAAGACTCTAAGCTAAAACTCTAAACTCATAACTATTACTAAACTAAACTTTAACTCTAACAAAAACTATAAGCTAAGACTCTAAGCTAAAACTCTAAACTATTAACTAAAACTAAACTAGAACTTCAACAAAAACTCTAAGCTAAGATTCTAAGCTAAAAACTCTAAACTCTTAACTAAAACTAAAATAAACTAGAACTATAACAAAATCTTTAAGCTAAGACTCTAAGCTAAAATTCTAAACTCTTAACTAAAACTAAACTAAACTAAAAGTCTAACTAACACTCTAAGCTAAGACTCTAAGGTAAAACTCTAAACTCTTAACTAAAACTAAACTAAACTAGAACTTTAACAAAAACTCTAAGCTAAGGCTCAGCTAAAACTCGAAACTCTTAACTAAAACTTAACCAAACTATAACTTTAAGTAAAACTCTAAGCTATGACTCTAAGCTAAAACTCTAAATTCTTAACTGTAACTAAACTAAAATTTTACTCTAACTAAAACTCTAAGCTAAGACTCTATGGTAAAACTCTTAACTAAAACTAAACTAAACTAGAACTCTAAATAAAACTAAGCTAAGACTCTAAGCTAAAAACTCTAAACTCTTAACTAAAACTAAACTAAACTAGTACTCTAATTAAAACTCTAAGTTTAAGCTAAAACTCTAAACTAAAACTAAACTAAACTAAACTAGAACTTCAACAAAAACTATAAACTAAGACTCTAAGCTAAAAACACTAAACTCTTAACTAAAACTAAACTAAACTAGAACTCTAACAAAAACTCTAAGCTGAAACTCTAAGCTAAAACTCTAAAATCTTAACCAAAACTAAAATAAACTAAAACTCTAAGATAAGTCTCTAAGGTTAAAATCCAAACTCTTAACTAAAACTAAACTAAACTAGAACTCTAACAAAAACTCTAAGCTAATACTCTAAGCTAAAACTCTACACTATAAACAAAAACTAAACTAAACTATAACTCTAACAAAAACTATAAGCTAAGACTTTAGGATAAAACTCTAAGCTTTTAACTAAAACTAAACTAAACTAGAACTCTAACAAAAACTCTAAGCTAAGACTCTAAGCTAAAACTCTAAACTCTTAACTAAACCTAAACTAAACTAGAACTCTAATTAAAACTCTAAGCTAAGACTCTAAGCTAAAATTCTAAACTCTTAACTAAAACTAAACTAAACTAAAACTCTAAGCTAAGACTCTAAAGTAAAACACCAAACTCTTAACTAAAACTAAACTAAACTAGAACTCTAACAAAAACTCTAAGCTAAGACTCTAAGCTAAATCTCTAAACTCTTAACTATAACTAAACTAAACTAGAACTCAAACAAAAACTCTAAGCTAAGACTATCATATAAAAATCTAAGCTCTTAAAGAAAGTATAAAATTAAAAGAAATCTTACAGAAGTTCCATTCTATGTCTCTACTCTAAAAAATTGGGTACATCTACCATTTATAAACTTAACTTGGAAATTTACGCGAAGGTAAGTCTATGCCTCAAATCTAAAACTATCTCCTACTAACAAAAAATAAACTGTCCCCGCCATCTTACAAAAAACTTAAGCTATGACTCTAATGTAGAACTCTAATCTCAAAACTCTAACTTGACTAAACTAGAACTTTAACTAAAACTATAAGCTATGACTCTAAGCTAAAACTTTAAATTATTAACTATAATTAAACTAAACTAGAACTCTAACTAAAACTCTAAGCTAAGACTCTAAGGTAAAACTCTAAAATCTTAACTAAAACTAAACTAAACTAGAACTCTAACAAAAGGTAAGACTTACTCTAAGGTAAGACTCTAAGCTAAAACTCGAAACTCTTAACTAAAATTTAACTAAACTACAACTTTAAGTAAAACTCTAAGCTATGACTCTAAGCTAAAACTCTAAATTCCTAACTGTAACTAAACTAAACTTCAACTCTAACTAAAACTCTAAGCTAAGACTCTATGGTAAAACTCTAAACTCTTAACTAAAACTAAACTAAACTAGAACTTTAACTAAAACTCTAAGCTAAGACTCTATTATAAAAACTCTAACATATTAATTAAAACTAAACTAGAACTCTGACAAACACTCTAAGCTAAGACTTTATACTAAAAAACTCTAAACTCTTAACTAAAAATAGATTAAACTAAAACTCTAAGCTAATTCTCTAAGGTAAAACTCCAAATTCCTAACTAAAACTAAACTAGAACTATAACAAAAACTCTAAGCTAAGACTCTAAGCTAAAACTCTAAACTCTTAACTATTGCTAAACTAAACTTCAACTCTAACAAAAACTCTAAGCTAAGACTCTAAGCTAAAACACTAAACTCTTAACTAAAACTAAACTAAACTAGAACTTCAACAAAAACTCTAAGTTAAGACTCTAAGCCAAAAACTCTAAATTCTTAACTAAAACTAAACTAAACTAGAACTCTAACTAAAACTCTAAGCTAAGTCTCTAAGGTAACACTCCAAACTCTTAACTATAACTAAACTAAACTAGAACTCTAACAAAAACTCTAGGCTAAGAATCTAAGCTAAAACTCTAAACTCTTAACTATAACTAAACTAAACTTCAACTCTAATCAAAACTCTAAGCTAAGACTCTAAGGTAAAACTCTAAACTCTTAACTAAAACTAAACTAAACTAGAACTTAAAAAAAAAATCTAAGCTAAGACTCTAAGCTAAAAACTCTAAACTCTTAACTAAAAATAATCTAAACTAGAACTCTAACTAAAACTCTAAGCTAAGACTCTAATCTAAAACTCTAAACTCTTATCTATAACTAAACTAAACTTCAACTCTAACTAAAACTCTAAGCTAAGACTCTAATCTAAAACTCTAAACTCATAACTATAAATAAACTAAACTTCAACTCTAACTAAAACTCTAAGCTAGGACTCTAGGCTAAAACTCTAAACTCTTAACTAAAACTAAACTAAACTAGAATTTCAACAAAAACTCTAAGCTAAGACTCTAAGCTAAAAACTAAACTCTTAACTACTACTAAACTAAACTAGAACTCTAACAAAAACTCTATGCTAAGACTCTAAGCTAAAACTCTAAACTTTTAACTAAAACTAAAGTAAACTTCAACTCTAACTAAAACTCTAAGCTAAGACTCTAAGGTAAAACTAAACTTTTAACTAAAACTAAACTAAACTTCAACTCTAACTAAAACTCTTAGCTAAGACTCTAATCTAAAACTCTTAACTAAGACTAAACTAAAGTAGAACTATAACTAAAACTTTAAGCTAAGACTCTAAGCTAAAATTCTAAAATCTTAACTAAAACTAAACTAAACTAAAACTCTAAGCTAAGACTCTAAGGTAAAACACAAAACTCTTAACTAAAACGAAACTAAACTAGAACTCTAACAAAAACTCTAATCTAAGACTCTAAGCTAAAACTCTATACTCTTAAATATAACTAAACTAAACATGAACTCTAACAAAAACTCGAAGCTAAGACTCTAAGCTAAAACACTAGACTCTTAACTAGAACTAAACTAAAATAGAACTCTAACAAAAACTCTAAGCTAAGACTCTAAGCTAAAAACTCGAGAATCTTAACTAGAACTAAAATAAACTAGAACTCTAACAAAAACTATAAGCTATGACTCTAAGCTAAAACTCTAAACTCTTAACAAAAACTAAACTGAACTAGAACCCTAACAAAAACTTTTAGCTATGACTCTAAGTTAAAACTCTAAACTCATAACTATAAATTTACTAAAATATAACTTTAGCTAAAATTCTAAGCTATGACTCAAAACTAAAACTCTAAATTATCAGCTGTAACTAAGCTAAACTTGCACTCTAACTAAAACTTTAAGCTAAGACTCTATGGTAAAAGTCTAAAATGTTAACTAAAACTAAACTAAACTAGAACTCTAACAAAAGGTAAGACTTACTCTAAGGTAAGACTCTAAGCTAAAACTCGAAACTCTTAACTAAAATTTAACTAAACTACAACTTTAAGTAAAACTCTAAGCTATGACTCTAAGCTAAAACTATAAATTCTTAACTTTAACTAAACTACACTTCAACTCTAACTAAAATTTTAAGTTAAGACTCTATGGTAAAACTCTAAACTCTTAACTAAAACTAAACTAAACTTGAACTCTAACTAAAACTCTAAGCTAAGACTCTAAGCTAAAAACTCTAAACTCTGAATTAAAACTAAACTAAACTAGAACTCTAACAAAAACTATAATCTAAGACTCTAATCTACACAACTCTAAGCTATAAACTAAAACTAAAATGAAATAAAACTCTAAGCTAATTCCCTAAGTTAAAACTCCAAACTCTTAAATCTATCTAAACTAGAACTCTAACAAAAACTCTAAGCTAAGACTCAAAGTTAAAACTCTAAACTCTTAACTATTACTAAACTAAACTTCAACTTTAACAAAAACTCTAAGCTAAGAATCTAAGGTAAAACTCTAAACTCTTAACTAAAACTAAACTAAACTAGAACTTTAACAAAACTATAAGCTAAGACTCTAAGCTAAAAATTCTAAACTCTTAACTAAAACTAAACTAAACTAGAACTCTAACTAAAACTCTAAGCTAAGTATCTAAGGTAAAACTTCAAACTCTTACCTATAACTAAACTAAACTAGAACTATAACAAAAACTCTAAGCTAAGAATCTAAGCTAAAACTCTAAACTCTTAACTATAACTAAACTAAACTTCAACTCTAATCAAACCTCTAAGCTAAGACTCTAAGCTAAAAATCTAAACTCTTAACTAAAACTAAAATAAACTAGAACTTCAAAAAAAACTCTAAGCTAAGACTCTAAGCTAAAAACTATAAATTCTTAACTAAAAGTAAACTAAACTTGAACTCTAACAAAAACTCTAAGCTATGACTATTAAGATAAACTCTAAATTATTAACTATAACTAAACTAAGCTTCAACTCTAACTAAAAATCTAAGCTAAGACTCTAAGCTAAAACTCTAAACTCTTAACTATAACTAAACGAAACTTAAATTCTAACTAAAACTCTTAGCTAGGACTATAAGCTAGAACTTTAAACTCTTAACTAAAAGTAAACTAAACTAGAATTTCAACAAAAACTCTAAGCTAAGACTCTAAGCTAAAAACTAGTCTCTTAACTACTACTAAACTAAACTAGAACACAAACAAAAACTCTAAGCTAAGACTCTAAGCTAAAACTTTAAACTTTTAACCAAAACTAAACTTCAACTCTAACTAAAACTCTAAGCTAAGACTCTAAGGTAAAACTAAACTTTTAACTAAAACTAAACTAAACTTCAACTCTAACTAAAACTCTTAGCTAAGACTCTAAGCTAAAACTCTAAACTAAAACTAAACTAAAATATAAATCTAACTAAAACTCTAAGCTATTACTCTAAGATAAAAACCATGAACGCATAACTAAAACTAAACTAAACTAGTATTTTATCAAAACTTTAAAATATAATTCTAAGCTAAAACTTTTAACTCTTAACTATAACTAAACTAAACTTCTACTCTAAATATAACTGAACTAAAACTCTAGGCTAAAACTCTATGCCCTTGGGTTAAAGAAAAAACCTGACAAATGTTGGATAATTTCTAAGTCTAAAAAATTCAGTCCGAAAAAACTTAAGAAAATTCAATAAGCAGGGGGGAATGGAAGGCCTCGGTGGGGCTTTGGGGGTGCAGGGGGCCCGGGGGACCTTTGGGGGCCGGAGGGTTCCTTCGGGGTTGGGGTAGGGGGATCGGGGCCCTTTGGGGTTGGGGTAGAGGACCTCACAACACTGTTCAAATACAACTTGTCTATTATAACGACCACAGAGTTTCACCCTCAAATCCTCTTCTAAAACTTCTTCTAAAATCATCTTTTAAAATGTCTCTAACTGTTTCGCCGAAATAATTCCCCTTTCTTGAATCAATAATTCCCCTTAGAAACAACAAATTAATTCCCCTTTCGTGAATAAATAATTCCCCTTAGAAACAACAAATTAATTCTCCTTTCTTGAATCAATAATTCCTCTTAGAAACAACAAATCAATTCTCCTTTCTTAAATTAATAATTCCCCTTGGAAACAACAAATTAATTCCCCTTTCGTGAATCAATAATTCCCCTTAGAAACAACAAATTAATTCCCCTTTCGTGAATCAATAATTCCTCTTAGAAACAACAATTTAATTCCCCTTTCGTGACAAATCAATAAACCTTGACATCACCCGTCAGACATTAAAAAACTTCGCCCAGAAACAATTCTCCTGGACGAACACCAAAGACATTAATAAACTTCACCCGGAAACAATTCTCCTGGGCGAACTCCAAAGACATTAATAAACTTCGCCCGGAGACAATTCTCCTTGGAAATACATCAAAGTAAGAAAAATCCTGTTTTTTCATTCTCACTGACAAAAACCATAAAACATCCATAAATTGCTGTTGACATCCATGAAAAACAACAAATAAATTGACCAACACTGATAACCATCCAAGAAACGTCCATCAAAGTGAGAAAAATCCTTTTTTTTAATTCTCAGTGACAAAAACCATAAAACAGGCATAAATTACTGTTGACATCCAAGAAAAACAACAAATAAATTGGCCAACACTCATAACCGTCCATGAAACATCCATCAATGTGAGAAAAATCCTGTTTTTTCAAGTGAGAAAAATCCTGTTTTTTCAAGTTAGAAAAATCCTGTTTTTTCATTCTCAGTGAGAAAAACCATCTCCCTAGGGACTCTATGCCCATATATGGTGTTCGTACGGGAGTACTAGGGTCCTATCTACTCCAAAATCAAAACCTGTATTAATTCAAAAACGTTCAAAAATTAAATTAAAAAGTAAAAACAAGTTTTTTTTAACTGAAAGCAAGGAACGACGTTAAAACTTAAAACGAACAGAAATTATTCCGTATATGAAAGGGCTATCACCTCCTCAACGCCTCACTTTTTACGCTCACCCAATCACCCAATCTTATTTTGTTCCAAACAAGATCGGACGGTTTGTCCACAGATCGTCGTTACTCGACACAGCGTCCAAACTTCGCCTGCTAAAGAGTCCTTGGACTCCAGATATTGCATATACTTTTCAATATCTGGGAAAAGAAAGTTAAAGTTTCAGTTGGGTTGGGTGATTCGTTTCAGCTGGTTGTCCTATTCGTCATCTGAGGGCGGTACTATTTGTCGGTTCTGTCTTCTTTTTTCGTCCGAAACAGCTGGCAAAGGTAGTCACCAGCGCTTAGGTAACCTTGTCAGCAAATCCTTCAGGAACTGGAAAGATGCAACTGAACATTACAGAAGTCACCAACAAACACAGTTTTACAAAAAATATACTGCCTTTGTGTAAGACTCTTCAGTCGGTTGACTGTGACTTGGCTTCCACTTGTAGACAAGTAAAAACGGTTCTTTCTAGAACAATGACTGCGCGACAAGATTCTTTCGCTACCTTCGCTGCTCTTTTCAAGAAAGCTCAGTCTTTTGCAAATACTTTGGGGCTTGAGATGACTCACCCAAGGACAAGAGATGGAAGGAAATCTCATCTTAAGGGTCCTGATGTTCTCACTCACTATAGAACCTCACTGTTTATTTCTTTTTTAGACCACTTCCTATCGGAGCTGAAACAAGAGTTCGAACTCCACCAGAATCTGTTGTCTGATCTGAGTATCCTTGTCCCTTCGAAGATTGTATCAGTTGATCTCAAAACCGTGAAGTTTGAGTCTTTGCTTGAGCCATATGGCGATATTCTTCCCGAGCCAGACTGCTTGAAGCAAGAGGTTGAGCTTTGATGCAGCAAATCGGAAAAACTTCTTATCACACAAAAAGGCCTTCTTGTGCTGTATCTTCTCGTCAAGAATGTGACTCAACCTTTTTTCCATATATTTTCGACTAAAGATCCTCGAGCGAAAATCTGGACAGCGCAGCATCTTTTTCGAGACATCTGCCGAGTGTTGCCCTTGGTCGTCCGCGTCTTCTGATACCGGGAGGAGTCCGACACCACACATCCTGAGGGAGGCAACCCTTGCCCATTTGCATCATGTGACCCAAATAACGTCATCTGTTACATGTGATTCTATCGGTAATGAGTGGCTGCTTTGTCTTTTCGCATATAAAGGCGTTAGTGATCTTATCGGTCCAGTGGGGACCAAGAATGTGTTCAATACAGATATTCTCAAATCAAATTTGACAATACAGTCACACTCAATGGCATGTGTTAGCAAAAGTATATCAATGATAAGTAACCAGATCATTCAACAAAAGAAGTTCTGTAGAAACTTTCCCCGGGGAATTGTAAAAAGGCGGTAAAATTTAAACATCCCTTTTATTGAACATAACAAGTATACAATACTAAGGCAAGCAAGGGCCTCGGAGGCATTTTCGTATATGTCTGTTCATACCTTTCCTACTTTTAATAAGCTTATGGCACAGCAGACACTCACAAAACTCATCATAGCAGCACTATATCTTGCCTTAATTCTCATTGATCTGCTGAATTTTGACAGGAGCGGGCTGTGAATATTTATTTTACCGAATTAATCAAATTTTTACTATCATTTGGAAATTCTTAACCATACTGATATATTAGGTGTAAAACTATATTTTTTAAAACGCAAGAGATAAAAATATTTATTTTCTCATTTCAAAATAGGAAGCTACAATATAGAAAATGAGAGTTATGCCAAATCTAAGAAGCATTTTCCTCGTGTCGCTGGAAAACTGGTGCTTTTGTTGGCTCTCCATTCTCTGAAACTCTGCTATGAACTGGAAATTTCTAGTTATCACGTATTTAATGATTGCAAAATAAGGTTCCATCGTAGTTATTTGAGTGTGAATTTGCAGAGAAAGGATTTTTATTAATTCCCAAAATGAAGAGCTTTTGGTATCCCATAAGAATGCAGAGGAGACAAAACAAAGCCAGCCACCAGATTTAATGGAAATTACTGGGAAATTCCCTCTTATATTTTGAAAGTAACAAAAACAAAATTAAAACATCATATTTATTCGTTCTTTTCTAGAATGAATACGAAATTTCCTCCGAGTTGACATGTATAAAATAGAATGCAAGTCTGAAATCTCTGTAAAATATAAAAACAATCATTGACGCTGGGAAAAACAAAAGTCCTCGACGAAGTATGGAGGAAAGCAGCAGGTTGTGCATCTGGGATACTTTGATACTAATGCTTTAAAGTATGGCTAGCAGTTGGGAGATGTGAATTTCAAATTTGGCTCATTATTGGCTCAAATTTGGCGATAATCGGTGTAATTATAGACCCACTCTCATCCAAATTGTTGAAAGCGCTAAATGGCCTATTTAGTTTTTTGGATAGAGGAGGGCTGAAACACTAAAAAAATTGAGGAAATAATTAAAAGGCTGCCAGGTTCAGGCAGGTATGCAGGGAAGCCAATGGGCTTGCCTATGCAAAGTATGTAGGTTTTGACGGTTCTGTTTTCAACATTTATGTTTTTATATATTTTACCCTTTTTTTCGGAATTTCCAGCGTCTGACTTTGAGGCTGGCACGTAAGCAGCGGGGGACCTCTGGGTCTGGACCTCCCGCCCCCTACAAAAATCCCACATTTTTTTCCCATTATTTTCTGATACTTCTCTCACAATAAGCCATTTGAAGGATTTGGGGACAAAAGTCCCCTAAAAGGGGACACAACTTTTGTCCCTCTGTTGAGGGACGAAAGTTGCATTTCAAAACTCGTTTGAAGCTTGTGGATAGGGTTCTCAGGATATGGGAAAACAATAGCGAACAATAGATTCTCTACAATAGAAACATAGAGATAGATAACAACTTTCTCAAAATACAACGCCAAAGTTGGCACCAATTGTGGGTGGCTATTGGTGCTATTTTTTGGGCGTGTGTATGGAGCATTTGCGTGAAGGAAATAGGCCTTGTGGTCTGAGCCTCCAATACGTTTTTTGAGTCTTTCCAAATTAATAATAATAATAACAATAATAATAAAAATAATAATATTAAGCTTGACTTATGATACAGCTATAATGTTGCTGATTTTAGAAAACAATAACTCTTTACTTTTTTTTTTTTATCACATCTAAGTTCTAGAGCATTCCAAAAACACCCCAATTATGCAGACCAAAATCTGCATTGTTGTCCGTATCCAATGAAGCTGAATCCCAGTCTTACAGAAACCTTTGAATATAAACGTATTTTATTCCATCATTTGATTAATAAAAACTTGTCAAATTCTATGTTTTATAACTTTTAATATCATTATGTTTAAATAAATGCACGTCTAGGTCTTTATAGAAGAAATGTATGTTTCGTTGTCGTTAAACAACCTTAATATTATGTCTTCCTTTTTAAAATTTCGTGGTAACGAACTGTAAGTAAGGATTAAGTCGGCCCAATAGTAACCGAAACTCTAAGGAACGGAAATTCGGTAATCAATAGAAACTTCAAAAATTCAAATCTTTATGCTAATTATAAATGTATAAAATTCGTTAAGTGTAATGTTCCCCATTAATAGTTAAGAGCCTCAGAAAATTTGCCTGATTTTTGGAAAAGGGGAGAAACACTCCCGAAAGGTCAAGAGATCGTAATGAAAATTCACATTATCAAATTCAGCATATCAGAGAACCTCACTGTGGAAGTTTTGAGCTACTATCAAGAAAAATGTTGAATTTTGTATTTTTTTTACCAGAAGATTTTGTATTTGATCGTGTTTAAATGTGTGTTTTTTTTCAGTTGTCTTTATTTTTTTCCAGGGGTTATTGTGTGGAACCAGTGGTCCTGGAACCAGTGGTTTTTGATCTGGAGAGGGCTCATTCTAACGGAAATCAAAATTTATAGTGCCATTTTTAAATGACTAAAAGATTCTAGGGAAACTAGCCCCCTTCCCACGCCCCTTTACTCCCAAAGACATTCAATCAAAATTTTGAGATGTTCATATGATTCAGAATAATAAACGGTCAATTAACTATGCCTTTTGGGGATGACATGACCTCCCATAGCCCCTCGGGATAGACTGTAAGCTACGCAATCCTCCCATTGTTCACATTTAGTGCTTGTTACGGGAAGTATACGGAAACCTTTTGGGGGTATTGTCTACGGGAGAGGGATGAATTTCTACGGGGAGAATTTTTGCAGAGAGGAAAGTTTCTGGGCGGAGTTTTTCAGGAGAAATTTTACACACAGGGGAGATAAGGGGATTTCCTGGCATTATTTGAAAACCGGTCAAAAATTAAATAAATGAAATGTTTTTCAACTCAAAATAAGGAGAAATTTAATAATAAAATTAGATATTGTCCCTTGCTTTCAGTTGAAAAAAAGCTTTGTTTATTTAATTTTTGAATAACAGGGAGCCAGAGCCTGTCAGATCAGAGGAATTAAAATAGAGAAATGAATCACAGCATATACTCTTTCATGAGAAACTAAAATCAATGAGCGTAATATAGGAAATAATCGCTTGATAGGATAGCCTCAAGTACCCATTGTATAGCATCAAACGATTGTTTTCATGATTTACGGTTATTAACCTATATATATAGGTAAATTTATGTGTTAAAAGGATGGTTCTTTGAATAAAATATTTAAGTATTTCAACCTCAACCTCAAATATAGTCTTTGTGATTATGTCATTATATGATTCAAGTTAAATTCCTGCTCCTATCTTCAGCCAAACCAGTCTCTACATTAAGACGAAAAAAACAAAATACAATTTGTTCAAAGACATCAATAAAAAAAAAATCCACGTTTTTGACTTTAAAGGGGATGAGGAGGTGTCACGAACCTTCTCTATGCCTTCAATCAAACAGTTCGTGGTAACGAACTGTAAGTAAGGAGCCACCCGGCTCAATGGTAATTGAAACTCTAGAAAACGAGATTTTGATACCAATAGATACATCAAAAGAATTAAATTTTAATATTGATTTCAAATATATAAGTTTCATCAAGTTCAGTCCTACCCATCAAAAGTTACGCGAGTTTTATCTCAGTACTCTATTTTGGAGGGCTAGTGGCCCCTTTGGCACTCTCCAGATACCATTTTCTTAGTACAAGGGTTTGCCTGTCTGGAACTTACAGGGCAAGTACTTTTATTCATTTGGACTTCAAAGTGGTGATTCAAAGATGTGAATGGCCCTATTCTTATTTTTATACAAAATGGAGTCGATTCAATCGGAAGGGTTCAAATGAGGCAAAAAACTTGGGACAAGTGGATTGTCACATATCAAGAACAATCCACATCCCGTAAATATGTACCCATTCCTGTTTGCTATTTGATTACGTCTGTAATCATTTGCCATTTTGTAAATCAAAATGTAAACCATTTTGCAAATGCCATTTTGTAATCAAAAGGCATTTTGAAATCGCTGGTACTTTTCGTCGGGCCACTAGCAGGTTTCAAAGTTTTTTAAACAGGAATCCCCTAAACTATGAAACTTTGAATCTTTGTGCCTTTGACCTGTAAAGGTAAGCGGTCTGTAATTTCTTAGAAAGCGTTTCACTGTTCTCGGAACTGGCAGCCTCACTGCCTAGAGCCATAGCCTAAAACTCTCCCTTGATAGTATGTTTGCATCTTCGTGATTATTTCTCCTTGTCATTCTGATGTATGATTAAATAAAAAAACAAGTTTTTTTAACTGAAAGTAAGGAACGACGGTAAAACTTAAAACGAATAGGAATTATTCCGTATATGAAAGGGGCTGTCCCCTCCTCAACGCCTCGCCCTTTACGCTAAAGTTTTTTATTGTTTAAAAAAAAATTGAGTTGTGAGAAAGTCAAACATTAGCGTAAAGAGCGAGGCGTTGAGGAGGGGACAGCCCCTTTCATATACGGAATAATTTCCGTTCGTTTTAAGTTTTAACGTCGTTCCTTACTTTCAGTTAAAAATACTTGTTTTTCTTTTTTAATTTTTGAAAGTTTTTGAATTAATGCAGGTTTTGATTTTGGCTCACCGTACATGAATAATTAAAACAAAATTTGCATATTAATTTTAATTCATTTGGTCAAATGGCTTTCTTGAAACTTGTTTAATTTTATTTAGGAACGTTTTTATTAGCAATAAATATACGCAACTTATGAATTAACTTACGTAACGAACTTCTATATTCATATATTTTTAATACGTATATTAGGGGGTTCAACCCCTAGTCACCTTGCTCTTTAAGCTAAAGTTCGAATTTTGTTCCAATTCTTTAAAAATTACCTCTTAATCACTAAGGCCGTCAATTAGAATAAATAGCTCTTATGAAAGTACTAAAAAATCTTTGGCTTAAAGAGTGAGATATTGCCGAGGGGGTGAACCCAAACATATACGTAATATTTTCTGTTCCTTTTATGTTTTGATCTTGTTCCTTACTTTCAGTTGCAAAAATTGTTTTTTTTTATTTAATTTCTGATCTTTTTTTAAATAATACTGGGAAATCCGGCGCCCCTTCGTAGCAATGTCCCTTCCCCCATGAAAACCTCCTTCATGGAAAGATCCTCCCATATAATCCCCGACCGATCCCCTCCCAACTACCAGAAAAAATTCCCCCTAAAAACGTCTGTATACTTCCCAATAACCAATACTATATGTTAACATTGGGTAAAGTTCATAACTTTCAGACCTCCCCCCGGGGACGTCGGGGGATTAAGTCATCCGAAAAGACATATTTATCATATTTTCGATCATGCTGAACAAAATAGCTATCTCAAAATTTTGATCGGGTGACTTTGGGAAAAAAATGAGCGTGGGAGGGGGCCTTGTTGCCCTCCATTTTTTGGTCAATTAAAAAGGGCACTAGAACTTTTAATTTCCGTTCAAATGAGCCCTCCCACAATATTCTAGGACCACTGAGTCAATACGATCACCCCTGGGGAAAAAAAGAACAAATAAACACGCATCCGTGATCTTTATTCTGGCAAAAACTGCAAAATTCCATATTTTCGTAGATAGGAGCTTGAAACCTCTACAGTAGGGTTCTCTGATACGCTGAATATTATGATGTTATTTTCATTCAGGTTCTATAGCTTGTAGGGGGTCTTTCCCCCCTTTTTTTTAAAAAATCGTAACTTTTAAAACCTAGTTTTTTAAAACTAGAATTTTAAAACCTAGTATCTACATCCAGCAGGAAAATGGGTGGCAAAACCTAGTATCTGCAGCAAAAACCGAGCAGACGAAACCAAGTATCTACGGCTTTCGCGGATCAACAGCAAAATTTTATCATAATCACCACTTTCTTCTCTTTAATTTTTGGAAAGAACAATAGCGAAGCCTGAAGAATAATGAAGGGTTTCACTAATAGTAGAGGAGAATTACTTGCAAGACTCGCGGTACAAATAGCAAAGCAAAGAGTTGAAAACAGAAATGCAGAGTAAGTAGAACTTGTTTTTTTGCGTCTGTGAATACGGAGCAACCCTAGAAGAAAAAGAAACAGAAGTGAAGAGGCAAAAAAAGAAAATGCTAAGTGCAAGCATCCTTTTATTGAAAACTACTGTGATATTACATGTAAAAAGAAATGTAAGGAGCTTGACATTGGGACCAGAAAAGAAATCTGGGAAACTTTTTGGAAAGAAAGCTATGCATCAAGAACCAAATTTCTGGCCAGCTGTGTGAGGTTGGAGTGCATAAGAAGACGGACGGTAGAAAGTGACCCTCAATCGGTTAAAGTCCACCAAAAAAATGAAACTAGACACTTCTACCTTCCGAAGAAACATAACACTGTGGTAGTGAAGATGGAGGTTTGCAAGAAAAAGATGAAAAGTGGGCTAGTTGGTGAGCGCATTATGGATTTCAGGGGTAGGCAGAGTCCTCACAACAAGCTACCATCAGAAGTAGTTGATAATGTGAAAATTCATGTCATTTCTTTTGGACCCTCTACGCCACATTATCGTTGCAAAAATGCACCAAACATCGGATATCTGCCATCTTCTTTGACGGCTGATTTGATGCATCAGCACTTTGTTACTAAGAATCCAGTACCAACTGTGTCGCACGAGACATACAGACGTCAGTGGAAAGAAATGAACATTTTGCTAAAGATGTCGGCATGTGATGTTTGTCCTGAGTGTGAAAAATCTCATGGAGAACGATGATAGCAGCAAAGAAAACAGCAGCGATGAAGGTGTTAATGGAGAATTTGAACCTTTTTCTGCTGCTGCAGATAAGACTCACGATGTTGATGTTTCCAGGCGACACTGGCAAGAACACATTGAACAGGCAAGGAAGGCTACACATGCCTATCAACGTGTCGCAACTAAAAGTGGAGAAATTGGAACATGTGCATTCGCAGTTGACTTTCAAAAAGTGATTCTGTTACCCGACTTGCCAGGGAACGAAGAAGCAATATTCCTTAGTCGTCTTGTTGTCTTCAATGAAAATTCACACGTGTCGACCAGTATTATGCAGCGTCTGTAGGAAATGGGCGTTTTTTTTGTCTGATGTGGCACGAAGCTATGAGGGAGAGGGGTACCGAAAAACCAACCTGCAGTAATAGCCCATCGCCCATCGCCCTGGCCATCGCCCTATGTTCAGTGTTGCCAAATTTTGAAGAAAACATCCCTCGCCGATCGCCCAATCTTTCAAATTGATTACAGTGTCGCCAAATTTTGTCTCCTTTAACTTAAAGGACTATTAAAAATATTTTAACACAATTACTTCAGATCAGAGGAGATTTTAAGGGTCAGACACTACTTTTTGGGACTAAACCTTATCTGCTTGACTAGTAGCCCATCTTTCTCTGATTAATAATACATACGTCTTAACGCGTTTAAAAGTCCCGAATTCAATTTAGTTCCCAAATAAAGTTTTTTTAAGAAATTCAAAATCCTTGTCTTACAAAAAAAGCGGGCGATGGCCTTGCTTTGCCTTGCTTTGGCTTATTAGGTCCTATACAGTGTTTTTATGAATTGAAAAACAATAGGCCTTAGATTTACCATAACATTCAATATTTAACATTCAATTTGAAAGATTGGGCGATCGGCGAGGGATGTTTTCTTCAAAGTTTGGCAACACTGAACATAGGGAGATGGCCAGGGCTACGGGCGATGGGCTATTAGTTCAGGCTGGTTGCCGAAAACATAGTGGATTCTATTTATACTGTAGTTACAGCAGAGAAGGATGTCCAGGAGTTCATATTCTGGAACCATGGACAATTGGTCCAGTCAGAATAAGAACTGGGTGCTTTATACTTCTCTTGTGATGATGGTCGACAGAGAAGAAGGGCCCAAGAGGAAAAAGTTAAAGTATCTGACAAAAGGGCACATGCACAATGCAGCAGACGGCATAAACGGCAACATTGAAACGAAAATGAGAAAAAAAGAGGAAATACTATGACTTTCCTGACTTTGTTGAGTGTGTTGCAAACTGCAGGAAGGGAGTTTCTGCAATAGAATTGAAGAATTTCAGGGATTGGAAATACAAGAAAAGAACTCCTGGTAACAAGGATTCACCCCTACCAAAGTTAAATTCAGTTGTTGAAGCTACCTTTCAAAAGGGGTTCCGCGGCATGAAATTCCTCCAAGATTTCGACGGAGAGGAAAAGCAATGCTTGTTTCTTCAGAAGAAATTCAATATCAAGCAGCTTCCCGAGCCCAACTCTGTTCCGAGGGGTGTTCAAAGCCAGAAAAAAGTTTTCAATTGTTAACAAATTGTGTCTAATGATGCCGGCAAATCGAAGGAAATTTTGGAAGGATCTTCTGGTTTCTGATGAAAGCGAAGATCTCATCGAGGATGAAGACGACCCATATGAAGAATAAACCTCTCTGATAAGCTAAGGGCTCAGTTCTCCTTTCTTTTTATTCGAAGTAGCAGTTTATCTTCATCGTTACTTGAAGATCTTTTTTAAAATAAAATTTGGTGTAGATACTAGGTTTTGGCGGTGGGATATTCAGTTTATTAGCAAAGAAAACCTCTGCCAAAACCTAGTATCTACATTTACTGAAGTTTAAAAAAAAATAATGCGAAAAAAAATGCTTCTCCCTACTAGGCCGACTCTGGAATACTTATTGACGAAGTTGTATATCGTCATCAGCTATTCCAGCTTAGAAAATGAAAAAAATCACTATTTTACGATTTTCTCGGAAACTTGAAAAATGTAGATACTTGGTTTTGGCAGAGGACAGCCGAGCTTACTTTGGAATATTAAAAAGAGTCTATAACTGCTTCAAAGATGGTATTTTTGTTGATGTGGATAAATTAATGTAAATTTCAGGATATAAATTATTTGTGGCCTGTTGAGGCCAATCTAACTAACCCATTTTGAGGTGGATTTTGATGATTCTTTCAGGACTTAACTTCTCCTAAATGCCAATAAGAACTGGAATGCAGTGTGTCCGGGCCTGTAAGTTTTGTCTTAATCGAATGGCGGGACTGATTTGTAAATTTCTTTTATTTTCCGTTGGGAGAGAAGTTTCCAGGGGTGAACTTTCCAGGAGATATTTTACACGGGGAATTTGCCAAAATTTCTATACGAAATTCTTTTTGTTTGTCTCACTTTCTTTTTGGCGACTCTAATTTATATGTGGAGATGTCCGGGGAATTGTCCTGGGTGAAATTTTCAAAAGGGTTGGAAATGTCTGGGTGGTTTTTCTGTGGGGGAGGGGGGATTTTCCACGGGAGACATTCTCCATGGGGTAACTTTCTGCAGGATAAATTATCCATGAGGCAATTTTCCATGAGAGAAACTTTCCATTGGGGAGAGGGGGGATTCGATAAAAATTTCCATGGAGAGGGGGGGGGGTTACCGGCATGATTTGAAAAACGGTCAAAAATTTAATTAAAAACAACTTTTTTTTTCAAATGTAAGTAGACTAAGGAGAATCATCCAGGCGGAATTGTCCGTTGGAAATTTTCTAGGTAGAACTTTTAGCGAGGATGAAATTGTCCCGGGGGGTATTTTCTGGGGGGGGTGATTTTACGCTGGAGAATTTTTTTTTTGGAAATGAATTGAAGATACGCGCTAGGCATAAAAAAAACCGATTATAGTGTCTTTCGTTTAAATTGTCATGTAGGATAACCACTTTACCCATTTTTTTATTTCCCATGAAACCATTAAATAAGCATTCATACTTTATAAAAGCAGCCTTTTGTCCTTTTAGTCAGTTTACGAAATTTTATAAGTATTTTTTTGTGCTGTGGTGAAGCTAATTTTTTACTAGGAGCTAAGAGAGCTGAAGAGCTTGTGTCCTGAAACAAGTACAAGCACAAAGGGGTGTTTGCTGCGTATAGTATAAGTTGTTTTAATTGTAGTAGCGTCCTCTTTCTTCCCCTTGTATTTGCTTCTCCATACTAATAATATATTTATACTATACATATAATATAATGCAAGTTAGCTTCTGCATGTTTCCCGTAAAAAAAAGTCCTAACCCCTACACTTGGATTAGTAGTAAACATAAACGATGTATTAGCTTTTTGCACTCCTATTTGCCTAGCCAAGGGCGGGGAATTCTTTTCAAATAATGGGTTTGATTAAACAAAACAAAGTACACAACTAATGGAAAGAAAACATATTGGCCTATAATTTATTTGGCTGTGTCTTGCAATTCCCATTCTTGTATCACCTAATGTAATCCGTTAATGTTCTTTGGCACCATTTGCGTCTCAATTTGTCACTGACAAATCATCTTCTTCGCTTGGCCCTTTTGCTGAAGATTAATTGAAAACAGAGGTCATTCTGCACATTTGGCTCAAAGCTGCCTAATTGCTACATACAGCCCCGCCTTGAAAATAAAGGAATCCTATTGTTCAATCTGCCGAACACTTGAGGGGTTCATTATTAAGATAATAAGATGCCAGCATGCAAATTTTAAGGAGTAAAGATATATAAATAAATGCTTAAATGAATAAACCTATACTAGATTTGCGTCAGATAAAATGGGTCCAAGATGTCCGCTTGCTTATGCCCCTGAAAAAAAAACATCACATTATGCCATTTCATAGTATTTAAAAGTAAAATATTCGTAATCTTAATGTCAGAAATAATGCAGACATGGGGCTTGAACCTCCTTAAAGTCTTTCTCAGACGTCTGAACTTAAAACAAATTAACTTTACCTCAGTTCACTTACTGGCTGTTAATTTTCACTGAGAGTTTTACCAGCTTACACTAATATACAAATACACTCAGCACGACTTCTGTAAATATAGCCGCAGGGTCAGCGGGTTTGGACACGGGTTGTTCTCGTCTAGTTTCAAGTTTCTAGTTTTTCGTCTAGTTTCAGCGGGTTCAACCTTTCAACCCCGTGTTTGATGCACTGATGCACACCGCTTGATGCACTAGACGAGAACAACCCGTCTTCGAAGACGGGTTGTTCACTGCTCAGCGGGTTCGAACACGGGTTGTTTTCGTCTAGCACATCAAGTGTTGTGCATCAATGCATCAAACATGGTGTTGAAACATCGAACCTGCTGAAACTAGACGAAAAATTAAAAACTTGAAACTAGACGAGAACAACCTGTGTTCGAACCCGCTGAGCCTGAAAACACGGGTTATGTAACATCTTTTCTTTATAAATCCAATTAATCCACTTGCCTCTGTCTTTAAAAATATATGCGCATATCCAACCGTTTCTTGGTATTATAGAATAAAATTTGTAAGTTTATTGTCAGGTGTAATACAGATATGCGGCTTAAATATTATCAAAACTTCCTGTAAAACAATCAAAAGAAGCATTTGCAGTTTCGCTGAGGAAAAAGTTCCTCGACTGTACACTGACTGGTTGCTCATTTTTACTGACGGTTTTATTCACAGCCGTATACAGGGGGTGGGGTTAGAAGGTTTGACCCCCCCCCCAAATGTTTTTCTGACTCTTAAAAACATAAAGAAATGAAAATAAACAAATTTTTGATGCGTTTTTTAAAGTTCCCCCCCCTGAAAAATTCTTTTGTTACCCCCCCCCCCCCCCCAAAAAAAAAAATGGATACGACCCTGGTTGTATCGCTCACATCAATATACTAGGACAGTCAGTACAATTTCAATAAATAAATCTGCTTATCAAAGTATTTATAGTTACACCGAGGAAAATGTTCCTGAATTGTCTGAAATTGTAATAAATTAGCTTTATCTCAACTTCTTGACTAGATGCTCACTTCTATTGATGGTTTGCAGCTGACATCAATGTATCGCTGAAATCAGTCATTTTTGTTTAAAATCATGGTAATCTGTAAATTATGTTGAAGCCCCCCCGTAATTCCAGCATGTCTTTTGGACCCAATTTTTGCTATATCAATATTCAGTCAGTGTTTACCATGCCATTGAAGATCTTGAAAGGAAAGGGGATGTCCCCTGTACGTGAAACCTCTATGTGTACGCATGGATATACCATAATATTTCGTTTTTAAATAAAAAATTACTATGGCTGGAAAGAAAAGATATTTTAGAGAAGAATATAAGAAGTATTTGAAGACTTACTTACTTAGACTTAGTTTTTCCCACGCCTGAGAGTGCATCAGATGAAAACGGCGTGTCTCTAAGATGATCTGTACAGAGCTTGTTGTCACTTGAAGATATTAAAGAAAAACAAAATTATTTTCGATATTTATTTCAAAAGCCGAGCTGAAACAGTTAAAGAAAAACATCTGTATCTCAGAATAAGAATTAAGAGAAATATATAATCCTAAAGTTCTACCAGTAATAATATCTAATCTAACATCGATTATTATCTGAGCCCCGTTTTCAGGCTCGGCGGGTTCGAACACGGGTTGTTCTTGTCTAGGTTCAAGTTTCTAGTTATCTGTCTAGTTTCAGCGGGCTCGAAGTTTCAACCCCGTGTTTGATGCACTAGATGCACTGATACACAACGCTTGATTCACTAGACGAGAACAACCCGTGTTCGAACCCACCGAGCCGTGAACAGCCCGTCTTCGAACGCGGGTTGTTCTCGTCTAGTGCATCAAGCGTTGTCCATCAGTGCATCAAACACGGGGTTGAAACTTCGAACCCGCTGAAACTAGACGAAAAACTTGAAACTAGACGTGAACAGCCCGAGTTCGAACCCGCTGAGCCTGAAAAAGCGGCCCTGTTAATCAGAACGCACTCACGAATTACGCTGTGTAAGATTTGACAGAAACTGGTTTCCCTTCCTGGCTCGTTTAGGATTTGCTTATTTTGAGTGAAAAAGCAACGATTTATATATATTCTTATTAATTATTTAATACATAGAGGTGGTTAGGGGTTAATTAGGTATTTAATATAATGCATATTGCGTGTCCTGCTTTCCACAATTCTTTTTCATACTTTCCATATTTTGTTCCTAAAGTATTATATTATCATCAAGTTTTGGCATATTTTATTAGGATTAACCTAACTTCACTTATTGGGTTCTTTCCGTTTAACAGACAGGTTCCCATATATCAATAATATTTTAGGTTTTTTTTTTAACTGATTGTATTTCAAAGTAGGTTTTGCCTTCGTTATCACATTCACAAGCGGCGGCCATTTTAGCTATTTAACGCGCCACTGCATGAATCCATGTTTTATTCTTTTTTTTGTGTGTAGAGGCAAATAGATTGATACCAATGTCTTTTATTGACCCGGAACTTTTGCAGTTGATCGCGACATTGAATTTTCTTATAGTCACGAATTCGATTATATTTTAGAAGCTTTTCTTTTTTTCAAGCTGGTATTGTACGTTATGCAAGCTTCGTTTCATTTATATTAGTAATTTTTTCTTAAATATGCCTAATTTCTTGTTTGTTTTCGATCTTTTTTCTCGTTTTTTTTTCTTTTCTGCATTATGGCATGTCTGCAGAAACCTATTTTTGAAATAGTTCAACACGGTAAAAATTTTAAACATGCGAAGTAACTGATTAATAAGGAAAATTATGGAGAAAATCGTGCAAATCTGATTAATTCTGGAATCAGCCTAATGTGTCTCCTTGCCCATGTGCTTGTCTTCACTCACTCACTCTCAAAGCCGTATCGAGAGGGAGGAGGAGTAGGAGGTTTGCAACCCCCCCCCCATAAAAAAAATTCGACAAAAAAAAACGTAACAAAAATCAATTTAAGCAAATGTTTGATGCGTTAAAAAAATTATAACTCCCTTAAAAAAATTCTTCCGTAAATCTCCTCCCCCCAAAAAAAAATTCTGGATACGATCCTGCTAACCCTTGATGGTTTTCGCTCGGCCACTCTATTAAGTGTCTTCTTTTGTCTTTGAAAACCATTGTTAAAGTAAATTCTTTAGTTATGTTTAATTTGGTTCCAATAAAACTCAATCATACTTGGGGCATAGTCGTGATTGTTTGAATTGTGTAGATGTAATTATGTAATTCTTTCTAAAGAACAAAACTGGCACAACTTTACTAATTTCGTATGAAGTCAAGCAGTTTGCGGAAACGAATTTTAAGTAAAGAGTGACCCGCGCTAACAATAACCTAACCTCTAAAAGAGGAATTTAGAATATTTATATATATATATATATATATATATATATATATATATATATATATGCATATATATGCGTACGCGTATATATATATATATATATGCATGCATATATATCATCATCATCATCACCCCCACCGTGAACGCGAATAACATCCGAATTTTTCTGTCTATCTCAAAATATTGGCTTCACTTTTAACTACGATTTATGTTCCGTATCAGCTTCTGAAGTGTAGCCAGAATTTTATTTATGCTAAATATGAAATAGACCGATATTATCATTCTATCCTCTCCGCTATGAAAGAAGCTGAAAAAATTTCTGTCCCAGAAAAAGCGAATCCGAAAGAAAACTCAAAAGCCTCTTTTGTCACTTGACCTAACCTTAAGGCCTGCAAAAATAAAGCTAAATTTTAGCTAAAAGTTTGAACAGAATGTGGTCGGCCTAGGCCTAGTATTGTTTTTCTTATTAAACTGAAAACCAAATTAGAATTCAAGAAGTAACTAAAAAGTGTCCGATACCGTGGGCTTGACTTTCCATCTTCGCCTAAAGAATGGAGGAATGTAATTAATTCAAGTAAAGCAGACGATTCTGATGTGAGTAGTGATGCTATTCCACCAAGTTCTTGGCCTACACATTATTTTAAGATAGTCTCCGTTTTGAATTATTCTGTTCATAGAAAGTTTGGCGAAGCGTTTCTTAAAATAGTCCCTAGATTTCTAAGTCACCGCTTTATTCTGCCTATATCACGTTGTGAAGTTATGAATGCTTTGAATCATCTTAAGTCGAAATCTATTGATGCTGATTGTATTCCTAAAAAGCATCTAACTCCCCAATGTGCTGAACTTGTGTCAAATCTTGCACTTTTGTTTCTAATGTGCTTGGCGTCTTCTGTCGTCCCGGAAAGCTTTTTGTGTGGGAGCATGACTTCAATTTTAAAAAGAGGTAAACCGCCAACACATTGCTCTTCTTACCGTCCAATTACTGTTTCTTGTAATATTAGCAAGGTCTTCGAGTATATTCTTTTACCTAGTCTAACTCAAAATACTTCTTTCTTTGGTGAAAATCAACTTGGTTTCAGATCTGGTATGGGATGCCAACATGTTCATCGTTTCCTTTCGTCTATTCTACTTTCTAGTTCTTCTAAGGGTAAAGGCGTATATCTTTGCCCACTTGATCTTTTAAAGGATTTTGATTCTGTTGTTCATCACTGCTTAGCTTTTCTTTTCTTTTGGCTTCTTCTGGTGTTAATTTTTCGGTTGTTACACCTTCTACGATTTTGGTTATTCTAATTCTTACCTCCGCCTGAAATATTCTCCAGGTTCAACTTATTAAAGTGCCTCGAGGGTGTACCAGGCATGGAGGTGTTTTATCTTCAACCCTTTTCAAAATTTGTATTTCTTCTGTTCTGAAAAAGATCTCAGGCACTTATTTTTCTGGTTTTACTGATATTTCTTCCATTGCCTATGCTCAGGACATTCTTTTGATTAGTCGTACTAAATCTGCTCTTTCTGCGATGATTTCTTTAGTTTTCAGTCTTTCCTAAATATTTGTCTATCCCTGAATCTTGACAAGTGTGAATTCTTATCTTATAATCTGTCTCTGTCTACTCCTCTGGTATGTAATGAATTTTCTGTACTTTCTGTCTCTTCCTTTCGATGGCTTGGTATTACTGTTTCTAGATTCCTCGGTCTCTTTTCTGTAAACAGATTGTTGCTGGTGCAGTAAGAAAAATTTAGTTCAGTTATTCGAAAATTGGCGGAAACCGTGGAAAATATAACAGAAGAGCTCTTGGGCGCTTGTTTTCGACTTTTTCACGAGTCATTCTGTACTTTGCATTTTTCGGTTGTCTCATTCTGTTCTTAAGCTAAAGATTTGAAAAAGATTAAAGTTACATATTTCAAGTCTT
>NC_142794.1:32612297-32684797 GCF_049724085.1 Artemia sp. Qi Xiang Cuo
AAAAAAAAGAAAAAATAAATAAATTAGTTTTTAAAAAATAACACACATAGAAAAATACGCGACAACTAAACACACGAAGAAAAAAAAGAAAAAAAATATAAATAAATAAATAAGACCAACTCACATTATAGACAAATTTCCAACATTGACGTTATAACACAAGAACAAAACCAAAGCAAATGTCTTTAGTAAAACCATGGGTCACTCTCCTCTTAACATTCAGTGTATAAATGTGAATATTATAATTAATTATTAACCATGTGACCCATGGTTTCACTATAGATATTTGCCTTGTTTTCGTTCTTCTGCTATAACGCCAGTGCTGGAAGTTTGTTTATAATGTGAGCTGTTCTTTTTTTGGTTCTTTTCGTTTTTTCCCCGTTGAGGAAGGCTCCCGGACGTGGGTCCGAAATATTCAGAATTTTTTTTTAATTAGAGTGCTTTTTTGTTTTTATTTATTTTTGTTTCACTGCTTTGCTGAAATTAAAACCCGTTTGTTCTTGATTAAAGGAAGCATTATATATATTCTATATTTTATACCCACCGCTTATGAAAAAAGAAACAAAGTGAGACACATTAGGACTCCCATTCGAAAATATAACTTTCCTCAATTTATAAAACGGGGGGGAGGGGGGTCTTTAAAACTCCGGTTGAGGGGTTTCGAAAATGTCGATCTCAAGAGTATATTTTTATTTCTAGCTAAAGTTTTTTTTTTAGGGATTTAATATTCATTTCAGAAATTTTCAAAAAATTCGTTGAGTTAACTCTGAAGAAAAATTAATATTTTCAAAACAGGGTCACTAGGAAAATATTTGTCACCAGAAAGCTAAAATTATTTTTCTTGAAATTTCAGCTCCTATACGCAGGTCTTTACTTTGCTCTAGCTACTACTGAAGGAATGATAAGATTAGATTTTTTGAAAATAGAATTCTTTATATCCTCCAGCTTATATGCATCTGAAAAGAGGAGCGACACCAGGCACAAAAAAGCAATTTTTGTGCCATATGGCACTTTACTCTGGCACTATCGAAGTAAAAAAAACACACAAAGGTATAAGCATTAGCTCTTCAATGAGCCCTTAACCGTCTCCATAGCCTACAAGGCTACAATTTTTCAGTAGCCTACAACCGGGGAAAAAGGATCCACAGCAGTGCTATACATGTAAAAAAGCAATTGTTTTAGTTTTTCAAGGAAGGGAGCCATAAGTCCATTTCAAAGGTTTTCGTCAACGGCAGTTTCAACGGAACACTTTTTGCTTCGATTTGAGGTCAAATTATGTAATAGCGGTGTCAGGACCTTTTCGAAGCTCTGAAAATTCACACAGCTTGAAAATTATTGTTCTTTTAAACCCGTATAGTAAGAAGTTACTATTTCTGATTGGATTTTTTAGAAGGGAGGGGGGGGGGTTAAGCTCCACACTCTCTCTGCCTCCAAGCGTAGTACAGGAGATGGGAAGACCCCCCCCCACAATGTTGGTGTAAATAAAGCCACCCTCTAGAAAAAGTGATGAATAGTCACCTATATGAAAAAGGACGAGATTTGATAGGACCGAATTTTCAGGAAACAAGGAAAAAGACCATGAAAAGGAACGGGTATCCGAGCAAAATTAAAAATCTACATCCAAAAAATAGCATTTTTCATACTTTGGAAAATCTTATAGTTTTTTCATAACTGGGCCAAGTACTTAGCACTGGCTCATCCATGAAGCTAAATATGTTGAAGAGGCGTGTCCCATTCGAAATCAGAATTTTGATAAATTTTTCTTAGTTTTTAACTCCTGCTTACCGTTCCTGATTTTCAGGCAAGGTTTACTTTCTTTTAGTTTTTTAAATAAAGTATTAATATAAATACTAAACAGTAAAATCTATAAAATATATTAAATAAGATAAGATAAGATTTATTCATAATTAATTAATCATACAAGAAAATACTTTGTGCTAATCCCCCAAAGGCTCATAGGCCTGTAATAGAGGGGGAATACATACCGTTTAAATCAAACATTAAATCAATAGAAAAAACATTAAAATAGGCCTACATTGAATAATCCAATCAAAACATACAATCCAACCACAACACTCCTAATCCCCCTCGAAAGGCTCCATGGCCAGGGATACAAGGGGGAATCAATATAAAATATAATAGCTAACCTGCTCTTTGATAGTTAGAGGTTTTCTAGATCAGTTTCTCTTCCTTCTAGCTTGAGCTTGACTCGTCGCCAGACAGGATTTCTACCGGCATGGACATCTATGAGTAAATAAATTAATTATAATAAAAAAGCAATAAAGCAATAAACATTAATTTTCATAATTCCAGAAACCCAAGAATTAGTAAACTAGACAGGATATAATAGTTCGCAAACACAGATATAAAATATTTATTTTGTTTCTCTTTTTTTGTTATTATCAAAACTTGGTCAAGACTGGAAATTTAAAACTAACTTCACCCAGGTCGAAAAGAAAAGAAACATAATTGGAGCTAGCGGCAGTTACTCTCATGCTTCAGTGATTTCTGTCAGCCTCAGATTCTAGCATCGCTCATTACTTTAATATGAAAAAAAAAAATTAATTTTATCAAGAAAAAAGGAACTAATATTAGATAAATAATATTCTTGGTTTAAACTAAAAACGACAAACCAATGATTTCAAAACAGCAATAAAAAGATAACACCAAGAATTTTAGGAGAAACTATTGGGTTGAAGAAGATGGTCATTCCCTCAAGTAATATGTGAAGAGGCCTTAGGGGAGGATTTAAAGAAAACTGGAAGCATCGAAGAGACAGGGGGGGAGAAGGATCAAGGATCGCTGTGTTATGTAGCAGTTTTACTGTTGCTTCAGTTTCTTCTTTTTTTTAATTTATCAAATATGCAAATATTTAGGAAAAATATAAAATGCCGCGATTTCTGAGTATTTTACAAGTTGTGAAATGGATCTAAGGCAAATAAAACATCACCCTTAGATTCATACGTCTCCTTTAACCCCTGACAGCAGAAATATCGTATCAAAATTGACCAGCAATTCAAGAGAGTAGATAAACACTTTCTAAACAAAAGGATATAAAAAGTATGGTTCAGAGAGACAGTAAACAATGAGAAAATGACAAACATCCTAGTAACAATCTTAATCTTAAGTAACAAAGCCATCAAAAATTATTGGATTGACTTTGATTAATTCAATCAATTCATTTGTATGTACCACTTTCTAAGTTTTTTTTTCGAAATTATGAAGTTTTTAGGGCAGTGCCATGTTTTGCCAGTGTTGCTACGTTGAACTGTAAAAAAAAAATTAATTAGCTAAATTTGACAACGCTTGTCGTCCAGAAAAACGCAAACGTTACCAATCTCTTTATTCCCAAAAGAACTACACCATCAAAGGAAAACAACAACTTCTTAAATTGTTTGGCGCTTCTTTTTTTTTTTTTTTTTTTTTAATTTGGTACTATCAAAAGTGCGTAACTGCATATGAAGATCTGTTTCATTAAAAATGAAATTCGCAGGTTTGTCTAGTCTTTGAAGATATATAGAGTTATGTAAATATCCAATTAACCAATGCAAAGAAACAGATTTCGTTTTTACAGTCAGAGTAAAACTTCATTTCGGCAGCTGGATATCATGTACCCCGACGAAAAAGAACAGAGGAATTCATCTTTCCGGGTAGCTGGGCTTTTCTTCAAAACTAATAAAGATTTCTGTTTTGTCTACTGAAAAAAAAAAATCAATATTGACTTTTTTTAAGATAGGCATATACAGAAGTCTTCCCTTTTTAGTCTTCTTACTACGGTAATCTCATATCATAAGTCAGCGGCCATTCAAGAGAGGGAAGAAATACTTTCTCAACAGGAAACACGAAAAGGATGACGCTGGGAGAGAAGAAAACCATGAATGAAAAGCGAACATTTGAACTAGACAAATCAACGAGAGAATCATTGTTATCTTCAAGGTTATTGTGAGGCGGTCTATACTTTTTTATAACGAGCTAAATATAACGCTTTCCCAAACCAGGGAAAAAATAACATATTTATCAAAAAGCAAGATTCGGAATGCACGAGACAACTCTTCGACTTCGGAAATTACTAAATGTTCCAATAATAGTAAAAAAAAAAAAAAATTAAATTGGCGGTTTCTGAATATTTTATCGGTTACAAATTAGAACCGAGGCACAAAAAATGCCATCTCAATCCCTGTGCCTCTTTGAATCCTTGTGTCAGCAACGTCCTATCATAAAAGATCACTTTGCCTGAGTCAAATTTCGCCTTGGAGATGTAGATACGGAAAAAGTCAGATGAAGAACAAAACCGTACTGACTGGTCCAGAACCCTATTTACCGAGAATTTGATTCTGGTGATGAGATTATGCGAAAGTTTCTCCATAACAATCTAAAGAAGAAGAAGCGAATATTCGGTTCACTTTTGTTCTGGGCCATTCTTAGAACAAAATTACACAGCGAACTCTCAGACGGTTTGGGTATCTCCTTCGATTGACCCCATACCCCGTGGTTGGTTAGACACGAGGGGTAGACCTCGGACCAGATAGCAGGACAGTATTAAGAAGTTCCTCAACATCGCCGACATTGCTGCTATTGAGTCCCTCCCTCATAGCAGCAGATCGGTCCACCTGGATGAGCAAAGTTGCTATGCTCTCTACGCCACATACTATGCGGCAGGAGCCTAAGTAAGTCAAGCGTTAAAGAATTCGTCTTTCTAGCCGGAAAAACTTCTTTATAAACACAGCTTTCTGGAATTATTTTTTAGTTAGGTGTTTACAGGAGTCTTTTTTGTTTCCGAACAAGGGTAAAGCCATGTCACAAGGGAGCAGTCATTCAAAAGAGGTGAGAAAACACTTTCTCAATACAAGAATATCAAATGGATGACCCTGGGAGAGAAGCCGACAATATGAGAAACACAAACATTTAAACTGGATAAACCTTACCGAGGGGAATATGTTCTAGGCTTTTTGTTGATATTTTGACGATCAACGATTTTGTGATGTTTTTTTACCAAAAAAAAAAACCCTTTAAAACTGTCATAGTAATTATAATAAATAGAGATTTGAACATACAGCAATCCGATGATATTTGTTTGGGAAAATGAAAAGAACAAAGTCAATTTGCTTGTTCATCAGTTTGCTTGACAAAGACAAGTTTCGAGAATAAATCTGGCGAATGACAACACAATATATTTTTCCAAATTTAGTCCGAATTTTTTTTTTTTATGATACCGAATTAAACGTTCTGAATTTTAAGTCACTGTATAATTACTTGATGAGAGTGGAGTATGACAGAAGATGTTTATTTTTCTTTCTTTTTTTCTACCAATCTGTTCAAGTGACAGTTTTCCCAAAAAGTAAATGGATGAATTGGTCATTCTGTTTGTTTAATCACATCTTTGAGCTAGTTTTTACTGCATTTTTTCGATTTTTTTTATATTATTGGACTTTTCTCTTTTTATTACAGTGGACTATTTTGACAGTACGGCGGATTCCAGGTGTTTTATTCTATAAAAGTAGTATTATTAACACTGAATCTTTGACTGCAAATAAACTGACTACTTGCTATTGAAGTTTAAGCTGATCGAATCTCACTTAGTGCGCTCGTTGCTGACCGGTCTGACAAAACTTTTTCTTTAAGCATTCTAGTTCTAAAAATCTAAAATATTTGCAAATAGACGCTACCTTTTTTATGACAAACTGTGTATATCACTCGCGCGTACAGGGTTGCCACCCTGACCTGGAAGAATTTAATAAATCGGAAAAGAAAAATTTACTAGATCACATCTGTTTTTACTAAATGCTCAAAAAAAATTTTTGCGCGTTCAGCTACACCGCCCGCTCCCCCTCAAGCATCGATTTTTACTATAGAAAGTTAATAAATACGATTTTCACAATCTTTTTTCCTTTTTTCTTCTTTTTTTCTTTTCCTCTTTTCTTTCGTTTTCATAGTATGATTGAAAATTCCGGAAACCTACAAGTTCAAAAATCCTTTTTTTGGGTATTCACCTTCACCTTATCACCTTGGATAAGAAGTTTCACCTTATCACCGTGGTTGGTTGGCTTTTGTTTTGATTCCAATAGATTCCCAATCATCACAAATCCAAGTGTCATTATAGGTTCATTTTTAGTTGGTAAGATTTGATACACAGAAAGCTGATTTTGTCGACCTTTAGACACCGGAAGTGAAGTGTTTGTTAATGAAAATAAGTGACTGCTTGTCTGTCTCTGAGACAGACAAGCAAAATTGTAAAACAAACAAGAAAAAATTGTAAATTGTCATATGTTTACGATAATATTTTCCCCTGAATTCATGGAAAATAAAAAAAAAAGTTTTGTTTACTATAAATCATGACTTTTTACTAGTTTTTACTACATTTCGGGAAATTTACTAGATCCTCTACATTTACTAGATTTCTTTTTTTTACTAGATCTAGTAAAATCCTACTGACGGTGGCAACCCTGCGCGCGTATATACTATGAAAACGCTAAGCCTGTCTAGTCCTTAGAATTAAAATATACAGTGGTATGAAAGTTAGGCGTCATGATTTTCGGTCAACAGCTTCTTTTTTATCATCTTAAAGCATGGCTGTTTATAGATAATATAAACGAGAAAAATTATTCAATCATAAAAAGACAAAGAGAAGAAAAACGAAAATTCAGGTTTTATAAGGCCAACGAAAATAAAGGCTGCAACAAAACAGATATTTCGAGAAGGCAACTGCTTTTCTTCTTGGCAATATTTGAGATAGTCTTTAAAAACCAAGTTCACATTTTCCGAGCGAAAATGGGAACGACTTAGACCAGAAAAGAAGAGAATAAAATAAATGAAAAGACAAAAACGAACAACGTGAATGCCAAAGGAAACTAAAGGAAAAATTTGAAAAACTAAGAAGCTGACAAAGTGCAATAAAATAACAGATCGAATAAATTAAAACAATAACCCCAAATCATAAAAGGTCATCCACTCTCCCCAAAATCAAGGCGTTATCCAAAGGGGAGATGAGTCAGGAGGTTTGAAGCGCCCCCCCACGAAATATTTGTCTGAATCGTAAAAACATAACAAAAATGAATATAAAAAAATGTTTTATGCGTTTTTTAAAGTTGCTCCCTAGAAGAAATCCTTTTGTAGACCCTCCCCCCTCCAGAAAAAAACATCCTGGATACGACCCTGCTCAGGATGTTCTTTAAAGGAAGACAAAGTTTCGCACAGGATTCCTCCGAAGATAGTACACAAAGACAGTAAAGGCCACAGACAATTCCGCCATACACTGATTAATAACAGAAAAAGGCAGAGGATTAAATAGTGCCAACCTAAAAACCCACGACCTAAGTCAAAGAAGGAGAAGAAAACACAAGCAGAGAAGATAGTAGAAGCTGCATGCAACTCCAGCATCCACTGATCATCACCAGGAAAAAAGAAAGGGGCTAAATAGTATCAATCAGAAAGTCCAAAGCCTAAACCAGAAAATAAAAAGAAATTACTTGAAGATAGAAGACCTATCTTTGAAGGAAGACTAAATAGCACCAACCTAAAAGCCCAAGACCTAAACCAAAGAAGAAGAAGAAATACAAGAATAGCCGATAATGGAAGTTGCATGCAACTTCAAAAAAGAAAGGGATAATAGCATCAACTTAAAAGCCCATAACCTGAGCAAAAAATAATGAAGACTTTACTTAATGATAGAAAATAATAGAAGTAGCAAACAAGTCCACGGATCTACTGATTAGAAACCTTTTAGCGGGCTAAATAGTATCAACCTAAAAGTCCATAACCTAAACCGAAGAAGAAGAAGATAGCACATAGAGATAGCAGACCATGTCGGATGCACCTCGACCATTCAGTGATTAAGAACAAGAAAAAAGATGAGGGCTAAACAGCGCCAACCAAAAATCCTAAAGGAGCCTAAAAGGAGACAAATATTTGTCTAAGGCGGGCTAAAGAGGGTTTAGGGTGGGCTAGAGTCCACCCTCTGCAGGGCCAAAGGAATTCATTTTTGCTGAATTTTATCGCTTTCAAATCACAGCTATTGTTTTTCTGGGTTGTGAAATTATCTTTAGTGTGATAAGATTTTCACTTAGGTTTATTTAGATATACATTCCAGCACAAGGCTAATTTAGATAGGCTCATCTTAAAAAAATAAAAGCAATGTGAACAAATATGAATAGAGGACGTATGTAGCCTATGTATATGTTACTGTGAATGTCTGAAATATGGTTAATGAATTCACCAGTGAATGTCCAAATACCTTTTTTCTCCTTGGATTTAGTCAGCGTTATCGGTCAACTTTTTCAGTTTTATGCAAGGTTTGATGGTGACAGGCTATATTAAGTTAAGTTGGATTAGGTTATTAACCCATTTCTGAGCTTTATAACCTAATTTAACTTTAACTTTTACCATCAAAGCTTGCATAAGACGGAAAAAGCTGATTCACAAAGCTAATTGAATCCAAGCAGAGAAAAGAGAATTTCGGATATTCACCAGTGACTCTCGACATAAACCAGATTTCGGAAATTCACGGTAACATATATGCATATATTACATGACACATATACTTCAATATCCACTTGTCCTGATGTGGAATAGGTTGATAAACTTTGAGCTGTCCAATAAAAAAATTCTTGTATGTTTACTGCTTAGTTTTTACCAAAATAAAAAATATATTCTTGTTACAGAATATATAAGCTTTGTATAGGCTAATATATAGGAGTGTATAGGCTTTGAGAATGTGGTTTTATGGTAATATAATACCAAGCGTGGTTTGGTAAAAAAAAAAATGTTACTTGTTATAAATTTTCACGAAATAGGGGACAACCGAGATTTGATACCGATTTATCTTGAATTTTATGGGGTCAAATTTCAAAGTGAGCAATAATTGTTCACTTTAACATCAATAATCAACAAAAAACTTAACATAAACAAATCCCCTCCAAATGTCACAGCATGATATGGAGAGGGGATAGCTGAACAAATTCACAAAAAAAAATAATATTAACCCAAGAAGGGGTTAAAAAAACCTACTGAGGTTAAAAATTATGTACTCTGCAAACACCAACTTAACACTCAAAACCCAATTCCTTCTTTAAAAGCCTCAATAAAAATAAAACACTAAATCTAATGTAATTTTTGGTTAAAAAAAAAGAAAACAACATTAATGTTAAGAAACAAAGTAAATAATCGTGCTAACTCGCGTTTGCGAAGGTTTCCAAACAAGCTTAATATATATATATATATATATATATATATATATATATATATATATATATATATATATATATATATATATATATATATATATATATATATATATATATATATATATATATATATATATATATATATATATATATATATATATATATATATATATATATATATATATAAAAAACATGAAAGTTGTCATCCCAAGAGGACACCTGTGTGCAAGATTGCATTGGATTACCAAAATGGTAGCAAAAAAATATTATTCCTAAAAGGCTATGAACTTGTATCTATAAGTTCTTGACCTAAGCAGATTATAATGTAAGAATAATTTTGGACTGAAAGAACCTTATCCTCAGCTCATATACATAGGTGATATTTTAATTTCCCACTAGTTAGCTAATTTAACACTGCATCTATGAATTGCCCTTATATTTGCTAATAAGTTGACTAATTTAAGCTCCCTGTATACACATAACTTTGGTCCAGTCCTCAGACTGACTAATTCAAACATATAATAAACACAAAATAGTTAACACTAGCCTCCTCATTGTCATGAACAATTTAATATAGGTTATACCATATATGGCTCCAGATTTTCTCTTTAAGGAAAAATTTGCTGTTTTATATTAGCTATCTTGAAATCATCCCATTCTGATGAATAGCCACTTCTAAAGGAGTTGCTTTGCTTTACTTACCCCTAACCCCTCTTCCAATGAAGAAATACATACAATAGCTCAAATTATAGGCTATACATTTATGGTATTTCTCATAGTGCTAAATCTTCTCTTCTTATTAATTTAAGGCAAATACTAAACAAGTAGCAGAAAGAAAATTGTACTATTAAAATTATAATGACTACCTACACCTTGGTCTACATGTTTTAATTAGGGGGGGGGGAAGTAAAGCAAAGTAACCTGTAAGAATGGTATAAGTAAGTTTTAAAATGTTTTAAAGCAGTTTTCCTAACTTTATAATGTTGCCTTCAAAGTTGGTTAGTTGAGATGCAAAAGAAACATAAAATAGTCAATTAAAATAGTCCCAAAGCCTTTGTCCTATATGTCCTATATGGCCTATACGGCCAAAAACATTGTCCTATATGACTCAAAAAACACTCAAACAATGAAATAGAAACAAATTTTACCAGAAAAATCTGATGTATTATTTTTCCATTGATTTTTGAAATTATTTACAATCTCAAATTAAGATTGTCCTAAACTGTGATAAGAGTTACAGGAAAAGGTATGGATAAAAAATGAAAGTTTGTGACACTTTAGATGTGAAGGCTTTGCAAGGAAGAATTAATGATAATGCTAAAAGAATGAAAAACAATAAGGCCCTAGGTGCTGATATTGTGACAAATGAGCAAGGAGGTGATAAAAGTGAGTACTATAAAGGCATTTGTTTGGTTTCTGTGGGAAGCAAATAACTTAGTATGATGTAATAAGGTCCTTTCCTTGTATGGTATACCAGATAAATACATTAAAGTAATGAGTGCTATGTAAGAGAATAAGATAGAATGGTTTAGAAGAATAGAAAGATAAGTCTGCAAACTAAGATTAAAATATTTGAACCTAAAGTGACAACAGTAGTTAAGTATGGTTCTGAGGCATGGGCACTCCAAAAGATGGAGGAGGATTTGCTAGATGTTTTCCAGAGAATTTACCTACAAATAGTTAACTGACTGACTGTATCTCAAACAGTAAGCTATATGAAAAATAGACTGTTCAATCTAAGGCTATGTTTCTAAGCTATAAGCTTTCCAAGGCTTTAATGAGAGAAAGGTTGAGATGGCTAAGATAAATTCTGCAGATGAAGGATTGCCAAATATTGTCCTTGTTGTCTAATTATCTAGGGCCAAGAAAAGAAGCAGTGAATTTGTAATTAACAGTATACTTTAGCTAGGATGAAAGTCAATACATCACTTGATACTTTTTGTATGCTTTTTTTACAATTCAATAGCCTAATTGCTTCTGAGGGAGATTACATTTTGACCCCTTAATGGGACCCCAAAAGGTAAAACAGTCCATAAGAGCTAAGAATTTAAAACAAATTTAGTCTGGCGAGAAACATTGCCATTTACAAATGAGTCAGGAATGGTAATTGTTATTGCCCATAGTCTTAGGAGTGAAATATTATTTTGACATTAAATTTGCATGGATTTTTCAAAAGATCCTGAAACCTTCAAAATGGCATACGGGCAAGCCAGACATCATTTTTAAGGGGTTTTTGGTTCTTTTTAAAAATATCTGCCAATTTGTTTTAATACAAACATTTTACCATTAAGACTAATGAACATAATAATGAACATTCCTGATTCAGCTTCAAAAAGCAACTTTTCTGACTAGCCATTTTTTTTTAAAGCATAGACCTATTTTTGAGTTTTGGTTACTAGCCTATGGGCTATATTCAGCCAATAAGGCATCAATATGTAATATCCCCCAGAGGCAATTATTGGATAATGAAAGAGCATAAAAAAGCATCAAGTGATGTAGTCACTTTCATCCTAGTTAAATTATGATGCAAACTACAAATTTACCAAAAAGACATACAAAACCATAAAAGTAAACATAAAATTAGCAAGATAGTAATAGTAATTTATTTCAGTCTATTCTGTCAATATTAAGTGATTCAAATCATCAGTTGACAAGGAATGGTGCAACAAGCCCAGGCTATTACTTTGGGGCTCACCTGATTGGTCAGCACTCTATCATTACTGACCAGTAACTACAGGATCATCCTGTAGCTGGCAAGTGTGATTTAAGGTAATTTTAACTTCTGCACAAGCCTTTAAAACACCACATTTTGAACAAGACACACCGTGTCCACCCCTTTGGCATAAGTTATGCTGGGAGGACTTTGTCTGATGTTGACTCTGCCAACAATGTAGCCATCCTTAGCGAAAATCTCAACCAACTTAAATCTGCACTCAAGACGCTCTCCTTCGCCGCCTCCAGAGTTGGGCTGCAAATCAACTGGAAGAAAACAAAGATCATGCCCATAGAAAAGACCGCATTGGCATCACCCTTAAATGTTGCAATCAATGGCCAAGCTGTTGGCGTGGTAAGGCAGTTCACTTATCTCAGATCAATTATATCATCAAATGGCACAATTGATGCCAAAATCTCAGGCAGATCAGCCAAGGCAAACTCTGTATTTGGACAGCTCCTGAGAGCAGTCTTCCACAAACTACAAATTAGGGGCCTTACAAAAGCCCGTTTCTACAATGCCACAGTCTCAAGCATCATGCTGTAATCTTCTGAGACATGGCTGATAACCCAGACACAGCTGAGAAAGGTTGGTGCCATCCAAACTAGACACCTGTGTTGAGTTGAAGGCTTAAAATGGTATGACAAGATCCACAATAATGAGATCCTGAGGACCTTCAAGTTAGCAAACCTCTCCACCTAAATAGAAGCTTATTCTCTAAGATGGTATGGCCACTTACTCTGCCTCCCGCCAACTACCCCTGCAAGAATCATATTGGACTTCAATCCCTCAATTGTCTGGAAACGTCCTCAAGGGAGGCCACGCACCAGATGGGCTGATGTTATAAATCAATGCCTCTTCAACCACAACATCAACCCAAATGAGGCCCCATCCTTAGCTCTGGACAGGGCTGATTGGACAAGACTGACAGCACTGTCAACCAGTTCCCTGGAGAAAGTGCCAGATTTTCCAGTATTATTCAATAACAATTGGAAATTAAATTTAAAAAAAATAAGTTTCTTCAACTGAAAGTGACAAGCAATATCAAAACTTAAAACAAACAGAAATTATTATGTTTACAAAAGGAGTTGCCCCTTCCACAAGACCTTGCTCTTATACTAATGTTTGGACTTTTTGTCCTAACTCTTTAAGAACAATTCCTACAACAAAATGGCCATTTAATTAAAATAATAAGCTTTGTTTTAAAATTTTAAAAAAATACAACTTTAGTGTAAAGAGCAAGGTTTTGAGGAGGAGGCAATCCCTTTCATATACGTAATAATTTCTGTTCGTTTTAAGATTTGATGTTGCTCCTTACTTTCAGTTGAAAAAACTTTCTTTTTAATTTAATTTCTGATCGTTTTTAAATAATACTGGGAAACCTGGCTCTCTCTCTCCATAAAAAAAATCTGGTACTTGTGTATTATATACCACTCACTCAAGTTTACAATGTGTAAACCTCAAGAACAAACCAGTTTTGTTACTTTAGAAACAAAGATAGAATATATATTTGCAAATGAGGGGGGAGGGGAGTATAGTAGGTCTGCATGCAAAATGTATTATGTAAAATCATTCTGCATATTATGAACTAAAAATTTTTTCTGACTTCAAACAGTCCAAATACTTAACTCATCTTCCCCCCCCCCCTTACATGCAAATATATAGCAAAAATTATATATTTCCCATATATTCTGTCACTTGTCTTTGTCTTGTCTCATGCTTAGCTGAAAGAAACTAACAAAGAATTCAGTTTGTTCTTGAGAGTATAATACACAAGTACCAAATTCCTTCCCCTGCAGAAAAAAAAACAAAGCTCAAATAAAATTCTCAAATTTGGAAAGCCTTATTTTCCACAGGGGAGGGGAGGAGAGTATTTTCTGTGGGGGTGGGGGGGGGGTATTTTCTGGGGGGTAAATGCCTAGAACCATGTAGGCCTAAATACAATTAACAGTAAAAGTTTGTTTTTTCTGGTTCTTGGTTTTTTCATAGTTGATTCAATTTACAGGGGTATAGGTTAAGATAAGGAAAAAATATTGACAGAATACATGAGAAAAATACATGGTTTGGGCTATATATTTGCACACAAGGGTATTATAGTGGAGATGTAATCAAACCATGTTAACTACAATTAAGCCTAATCTGTACATTATGAAGTAAGAATTTTTGGTAAATTTGCAGTGGGTCATATAATTTAGCTAAGATGAAAGTGAAAATGTCATTTGATGCCTTTTTTTATGCTCTTTCATAATTCAATGATTGCTTCTGGGACTAAAAAAACAAAACTCTTGAGCCCTTCCCAAAGGTATTTCATCTTTGTAACCACACAAAGAAGTTATCAACACTAGTTAAGTTATTGAAAAGTGGCTAAAAACATCACTAGTTTATAAATAAGTTGTTCAAGAATAATGTATTCCAAAAATTCTTATTTATAAAAATTCAAACCTTGTTTATTAGGCAATTCAAATATATACTGTTTTCCTACCATTTCAATTTAAGGGTGCATTCTTCAGCAGTTTCAAATTGCAATATTCAGCACTGAATTTTTTTCAGAAAATGCACCCTTAAATTGAAATGGCAGGAAAATAGTTTAAGTATTTTTGGAATATACAATTTATTCATAAACTAGCAATAAGTTTTAAACTAATTTTCAATAGCTTAACTAGTGTTGATACAACATCACTATTGAATTATGAAAGAACATAAAAGAAGACATCAATTGATGTTTTCATGGTAAAATTCTACTTTAGCTATTTTTGACTATCTTGGAGATGGGTTAGGTTAGGAAAATGAAACTTTCAGGGATGGGTCTATAGGCTAAAGTATGTCCTGGGAAGGTATTTTGAAGTACCTACCTCTGCTCTTTCTCCCTCTAGAGCAGAGGTTCCCAACCCCTGTGCCTGTGGGCGCCATGGCGCCTGCGGAACGATTCGTATGTGCCCGCCTCTCACTATTCGACAGAATTTTTTCATAAACATTATTTTAAAATATGACTTATTTTTATTCATTTGTTAGAGTTTTAATTTTTTTTACTGCCTAGGTTTATTATATATGTTTGACACTTGTCCAAACTTGTTTAGCGGCGAGACAGACTGCACTATTTACTCTAGTCTGGAATGGCTAGTGCCATTTGCACATCACACCTTGTACACGCAGAAAACCCGATGTGAACGAATGGAACGAACGCCACGAACTGATCCGATAAACGCCGATGGCGCCAAATCATAAGGCACATAACTCTGATTGCTTCGGCGATCATCGGCTCACTTTGGGTTTTCCGCGTGTACATGGAGTGATGCGCAAAAAGCATTCCCCGCCTGGACCCGCGTTGTTGTCACTGTGATAGTGAATAAAAAAATTAAGAGGCTAAAAGCAAGGTGCGTTATTTATTGTAATTATAAGCGATGATGTTGAATAAACTATTTTGTTGAGGAGATAGTTATAGTTTTGTTATAATATATTTATACATATAATGCAGAACAGACTTGCGCTATAACATTGATACTATATTGTAGTTCAATTATAATTTTTTTTTTATTATTTATTTTAGCCCTAAAATGAGTGGACCAAATAAAAAACAACAAACTTATAATTTTAACACTGACTGGGAGGAATCAAATTGTTTTGTTCATTTGAAAAATAAATGCGTTCGTTCATTGTGTGGTAGTAGCATTGCAGTGCTGGTAAAACATAATATTGAACGAAACTTTCAGACAAATCATGGCACTTTTAATGTGAATTATCCTCTTAAATCTGAAGTAAGAAAGAAAAAAATGTGTAATCTAAAATCAAGTCTAAAAGCACAACAGATTGTTTTCACTAGACATGTGGTAAATTCTAAAAATGCCACTATGGCTTCTTTCAAAATATCTCACATGCTTGCAAAAAAAGAAAAAACCTTTCATTGATGGTGAGTTGTTTAAGGAACTATTTTTGAGTGGTGCCAATTGTTTGTTTGATGGATTTTCTAACAAACGTGAGATTGTCTCAGCAATACAAGACTTACAGTTGTCAAATAACGCAGTCACAAGAATAATACATGCAATTTCAACAGACCTGCAAACTCAGTTAAAAACTGACTGGGAAATATGTGATTGGTTCTTACTACAATTTGACGAGTCAACAGATATACCACACACAGCACAGTTAGCAGTTATTGTGAGAATGGTGTTTAGTAACTTCACAGTAAAAGAGGATGTGTTACAAATATTACCTATAAAAGGACAAACAAGGGGTGAAGATATTTATAATACATTCAAAACATACGCCAAGTCAATAAATATGCTTTTGTACAAGCTCTCTGCAAAAACAACTGATGGGGGCGCCAGCAATGATGGGTAAGAACAAAGGATTTATTTCCCTCTGCATGAAGGATGATTCATTTTCAAACTTCATGTCCTACCATTGTATTATCCACCAGGAAGCTGTGTTGTAAAATTTTGCCATTTGAACACGTCATGAAAATAGTTACAAAAATAATCTCTTCAAGGCCCTGTTAGATGATACTGAAGATAAAGAACATGATCTTATTCTGCATACTGAAGTACATTGGCTCAGTAAAGGAAAGGTTCTTACAAGATTTGTGAGTTAAATTGAAGAAATAAAAATACTTATAAACAATAGAAAGGAAAATTATGATGAACCAGCTGACTCTGGCTGGCTGATTGATTTGGGATTTCTCACAGCCATCATGGAAAAATTGAATTCCTTAAATTTGGAGTTGCAAGGTAAAGACAAAAGCATACCTGAAATGATAAGCTCTGTAAAGTCATTTAAAGCTAAATTGGATTTGTTGATATCACATCTGCAGATCAATTCTCTCGTGCATTTCCCACATGTGAAGAAAATGCTAGGTGACAATGAATTAAATGGGACATTATTTATTAAGCATCTTCAAGAGTTAAAAAAAAAACAGTTTGAAGAGATATCTTTGCAGTTTAAACATATCAAGCCAATAGTTTCCTTCTGTATCAATTCTTTTGATTGCCAAATAATTGTTATGGAAATAGCCACATGTATTGCAGATTTTGTTCAAGGTAAGACAGAAGAACTAGAGTTAGAAATTTTGGACCTTAAGAATGATATTTTGCTAAAATCCTTAATGTCAGAGGACTTTTGGAATGCAGTGGATAGAGAAAAATTCCCATTATTGAAAAAAACAGCATATAAAATTGAATCCTTTTTCAGTTCAACATATTTATGTGAATCATTGTTTTCAAACACAAACTCACCAATGAGCATCTTTATGATTGTCTGCTAACAAGATTATTGTCCTATGCTCTTAATTATGAAGGTCTGGCCAATAAAATACAATGGCAAATATCACTTTGACTTTATTATATTTTTTAATTAAATGTTTTCTTTGTATTTGTGTGTTTTGTTTACTTTCTTTACGTTTTGTAAATACATTTCTTTGTGTGTATGCAATTTGAAAAAATGCCAAAGAATTTTATTAGAAACATTTTGTTTATTATTTATTAATACATTATGACTATAATAAAATAAATTATGGAAAAATGAGAAGTTATGGAAGGAGTATCTTGATTTAAAATAGGTGGTGCCCGCCACCCTATCGATTGAAACCTTGCAAAATAGATGTTCTGGTTAAATGAAGTACAACAAAATTGTTTTCAGCTTCAAAACTTTGCTCAATCCCAATTTATAAGGTTATAAAGATATGCAAATACATTTCATAAATTTTGAAAAAAAGCATTGATTCAGAACTAAAGCCAGAGAAAAAGAAACTGATAACTGAAATTAAGGTAAAATGTGTTTTTTTTTTCAAAATTTTGGTAAAATTCTACTTTAGTAACTTTTGGCTATCTTGGAAAGGGGTTGGGTTAGGAAAATGAAACTTTCAGGGATGGATCTACAGGCTAAGGTATGTCCCGGGAAGGTACTTTGAAGTACCTACCTTCACTCCTCCCCCCTCTATATAATGGTAAATTACTGCACATTACTAGTTGTTTTAGCTCACATTTCATCCTATATTAGGCCTACTGTCATAATTATAAATCACTGCTTACCTTACACAACTTTGGCTTTTAACCTTGTTCATTAAAATATATTCCAAAATCCTATTTTCATTGAACAGTCATTGCTTTAACTTATTTACTATCTAGCTGACATTGCTTCTGGAACCTATTTGTGATGTCACAACTTTGCTTATCATAACCCCTTTAACAGTGGCATGCATGTCCCATGGGGTAGAAGACAACTCTATGTTGATAAGCTATTTAAGCTTTATTGATTAGGGAAAGGATTTGACAAGAGATGGACCAGTAAAAAAATCCAAATTGTTTTTAGAGGACAAATTATGTTATGAGAAGATGCTTTCTATTTTTATAGGTCCATGCACTCATGAAGCTTTTTAAATATTTCTGAAGAACTAGTTGATAGAGCACTACAAACATCAGAATTGACTTTAAAAGACAACTTATGTTATGGGAAGATGTTTTTGAAATCCCCCCTCCCCAAAACTCAAAAATGTCTAAAATTATACTTAAGAAGCTTTTTAAATATTTCTAACGCACTAATAGATAGAGCGCTACAAACATCAGAATCAACTTTAGAGGACAAATTATGTTATGGGAAGATGTTTTTAAAAACCCCTTCCCCTCAAACTCAAAATTTTCCAAAATTTTACTTTAGAAGTTTTTTTATATATTTCTAAAGTGCTAAGACATAGAGCACTACAAACATCAGAATCAACTTTAGAGGACAATTTATGTTATGGGAAGATGTTCTTGAAATCCCCCTTCCCCCTCAACTCAAAATTTTCCAAAATTCTACTTTAGAAGCTTTTTTAAATATTTATAAAGCACTAAGACATAGAGCGCTATAAACATCAGAATTGACTTTAGAGGACAAGTTATGTCATGGGAAGATGTTTTTGAAATCCCCTTCCCCCCAAACTCAAAATTTTCTAAAATTCTACTCTAGAAGCTTTTTAATATTTCCAAAGCACTAACAGATAGCACACTAAAAACATCAGAATTGACTATAGAGGCCAAATTAATTCTACAATAATTCCCCCTTCCAACCAAACTCAAATTTCTTTTTAAATCCCCCTTTACCCCAAACTCAAAAATTTCTAAAATTCTACTTTAGAAGCTTTTTTAAATATTTCTAAAGCGCTAAGACATAGAGCGCTACAAACATCAGAATCAACTTTAGAGGACAAATTATGTTATGGGAAGATGTTCTTGAAATCCCCTTTCCCCCCAAACTCAAAATTTTCTAAAATTCTACTTTAGAAGCTTTTTTAATATTTCCAAACCACTAACAGATAGGGCACTAAAAACATCAGAATCGACTTTAGAGGCCAAATTAATTCTACAATAATTCACCCTTCCCACCAAACTCCAAATTTTTTTTGAAATCCCCCTTTGCCCCAAACTCCAAATTTTCCAAAATTCTACTTTAGAAGCTTTTTTAAATATTTCTAAAGTGCTAAGACATAGTGCACTACAAACATCAGAATCAACTTTAGAGGACAATTTATGTCATGGGAAGATGATTTTGAAGTCCCCCTTTGCCCCAAACTCAAAATTTTCCAAAATTTTACTTTAGAAGCTTTTTTAAAACATAGAGTGCTACAAACATCAGAATTGACTTTAGAGGACAATTTATGTCATGGGAAGATGTTTTTGAAATCCCCCTTTGCCCCAAACTCAAAATTTTCAAAAATTCTACATTAGAAGCTTTTTAAATATTCCTAAAGCACTAAGACATAGAGCACTACAAACATCAGAATTGACTTTAGAGGACAAGTTATGTCATGGGAAGATGTTTTTGAAATTCCCCTTCACCCAAAATTTTCAAAAATTCTACTTTAGTAGCTTTTAAAATATTTCTAAAGCACTAATAGATAGAGTGCTAAAAGTATCAGAATTGACTTCAGAGGACACATTATATCACAGGAAGAGGTTTTTAAAATCCCCCTTCCCCCTAAACTCAAAATTTTCTAAATTTCTACTTTAGAAGCTTTTTAAATATTTCTAAAGTGCTAGAATTTTGAAATTTATATTCTAAATAAATTTCTAAAGTGCTAGAACAAAGCTTCTAAAGTAGAATTTTGGAAAATTTTGAGTTTAGGGGGAAGGGGGATTTCAAGAACATCTTCCCATAACATAATTTGTCCTCTAAAGTTGATTCTGATGTTTGTAGTGCTCTATGTCTTAGCCTAGCGCTTTAGAAATATTTAAAAAAACTTCTAAAGTAAAATTTCAGAAAATTTTGAGTTTGGGCGGAAGAGGGATTTCAAAAACATCTTCCCATAACATAATTTGTCCTCTGAAGTTGATTCTGATATTTGTAGTGCTCTATCTATTAGTGCTTTAGAAATATGTAAAAAAGCTTCTAAAGTAAAATTTTGAGTCTGGGGCAAAGGGGGACTTCAAAATCATCTTCCCATGACATAAATTGTCTTCTAAAGTCAATTCTGATGTTTGTAGTGTTCTATCAACTAGTGCTTCAGAAATATTTAAAAAGCTTCATGAGTGCATGGACCTATAAAAATAGAAAACATCTTCTCATAACATAATCTGTCCTCTAAAACAATTTGGATTTTGTTACTGGTCTATCTCTTGTCAAATCCTTTCCCTAATTATTAAAGTTTAAATGGCTTATCAACACAGAGTTGTCTTCTACCTCATGGGACCTGCATGCTAGTGTTAAAGGTACTTCAAAATACCTTCCCAGGACACACTTTAGCCTGTAGACCAATCCCTAAAAGTTTTGTTTTCCTAACCTGACCCCTTTCCAAGATAGCCAAAAGTAGCTAAAGTAGAATTTTACCATCTAGAGCTTTAACCAATCAATTTTCACTCTTAAGTGGAAAGTTGACAATATTTGATCAATGCTTACAGAACATGTCCACAATCACCATTTCTGAAGAAAACACACAATATCTGCTGGAAATGTACTAGTATAAAAGTGTCTCTCTTATTGTTCTAGCAAATCTCTTTCTGGAGAGCTGCTAGCCTAATTGAAACCTTTATTTCTAGCCTACTTTTGATATTGCCCCAGTTTACTTACAGACCAAACACGTGAATGCCAAAGATGCAAGTAAAATTTGAGTTGCAGCTAAAAAAAAATCTGTGATGATGATGATGAACGTAGAATCCTCCCCTATTCCCTGAGGACTTGAGAGACTTTCCTTCTTCTGAATCAAACTGACATATTTCACTATAGTGTATTAATTCGGTTAATGTCTTTTATGAACTTGAATATTAATTTGAGACCTTCACTAAAGTCTTTTGAATATCTTTCACTACTTAGTAAATCGTCTGGTACCACTATTCTTCTTTCTTTCACGAACGTCCTTATTTGTTTTCTTTTTTCCTCCGTTTTCAGACATTGAAACACCATATGATTCACCGTCTCCTCTTCACCGCAATATGTACATTTTCCATCTTCACCTTAAAATCTAGCTCTATATGCTTGTGTTGCTGCATGACCCGATCTTAGTCTAAATAATATTCTTGCCTCCGACTTAGTTCACCATACATAGAAAAAATTTACTAGATTGGCTTCCGTTTTACATTTTACTAGATGCTGCCAAAAAATTGCACGTGTCGCAACTTTCGCCGCGACTCGCACATTGGCCTGAGAAAGCTAGTAAATACTTTTTGTCATCAAAATGAAAACAGAACTATAAAAGTAGCTAGTGCGCATTTTTCTGCTTGTGTGAAATCTAAATATGATTTCTTTTGGTCATTTGGCTTATATGCCTTCAAATATGTAGGAAATGTGTTCCCAGTTATTCATTAGGTCCAAATAGTTTCTTCCAGCCTGGAATGTTCTAGTACTTTCAAGGGTAAAAAATGACGAACCTCCCTTCTGTGACTTTTTCTGCCCTTACTGACCCCTCCTTTGGCATTGGAGCTCAAAATTTCTGAATATTAAATTTCCCAAAATAGTCGAAACGTCACATGAACATGCTTCCAGAGATGATAATAACGGTGGCCGGCGTTTACCCCCATGAAAAATACCCCCCCCCCCACACACACGGAAAATACCCCTCCCCCCTTGGAAAATAAGGCTTTCTAAATTTGATAATTTTATTTGAGTTTTTTCTTCATTTTCCGTAGGGGGAAATAATTTTGATACTTGTGTATTTTACGCCACTCACCCAAGTTTACGCTTTGTAAAACTCAAGAACAAACTGGTTTCTTCGTTAGTTTCTTTCAGCTTAGCACGAAACAAGACAAAGACGAGTAACAAAATAGATGAGAAATATAAAATTTGGGATATATATTTGCACATAAGGGGGGGGGGGTAAAGTATTTGGACAGTTTGAAGTGAGAAAACAATCCTTACTTCATAATATACAGAAAAATTGTACCTAACGCATTTTGCATGCAGGCCCGCTATACTTTACCCATCCTCCTAATGTGTAAATATGTAGCCCAATTTTTTTTTAAGTAATGATGAAACTGGTTTGTACTCGAGTTTTACACATAGAGGGAGTGGCATATAATACACCAGTACCGGCATTTTTCATGGAGAGATCCGGATTTCCCGGTATTGTTTTATAACGATTCAAGCAGAAAACATGTTATCACCGGCGAAAAATGTCATTTCTAAGAGAAATTTGATTGTGTTAGGTAAAAGTTTGTTAGTATTAAGGAAAAGTTGATACTTTGAATAAAAAATTTGTTAACGTAAAGGAAAGCTTTCTACTTCTGGAAGAAAACTTGTTATCATAACGAAAAAATTTTTGCTTCTAAGAAAAATTTGGTAGCTTTGACTGAAAATTGCCTCCTTCTAACAGATAACTTGTTATCGTTCACGAAAAATTGTTACTTTTAAGCGGCGTTCACAAGCGTGTCTAGCTGTAATCCCATGTCTACACACGTGTCTAACCAGAATCCAATGTCTAGGCAACGACCATTCACATGTAAAATTCGGTGCTTAGCTAAAACTACAAATTTAGTTTCAAAGTGTCATTTCTCGCCAATCAAAAGAGCTTATGCGGGCAAAACTTTCAAATATTATAATCCCTATTTTTACTGTCACAAGCTAATGGATGAGATAAGCAAAACAACTGCCTTACTGTGCTTCATGGTTATGTCTGGTGTTGCATATTTGCCTAAAATGAAAGAAACAATTAATGAGAACACAAAAATTAAATTTCAGTTTACAAATGTAAACAAAAATGATGAAAATAATGGATCTTGACACATTCTGATTGGCTGTAATGGAAAATCCTAGACATTGAGTTCTAGAGGCTAGAACTCAATGTCTAGCTAAGCACCTTGTCTAACGTGTCTAGCTAAGCGCCGAATTTTACTTGTGAACGGTCGTTGCCTAGACATTGGATTCTGGCTAGACACGTGTCTAGACATGGGATTCTAGATAGACACGCTTCTGAACGCCCCTTTAAGAGAAATTTGTTATCACTGACGGAAAGGTTGGTGCTACTAGAAAAAATTTGCTATTGTTAAGAAAATACCTGTTACATCTAAGAGAAATTTGAGTATTTTCAGTAATAGTTCGTTAATATTAAGGAAAAACGTTGTTACTTCGATGAGAAAATTTGTTAGTGTTAAGAAAACTTGCTACTTCTGACAGAAAACTTGTTATCATAGACGAAAAAATTGTTACTTCTATGAAAAATTTGGTATCTTTGACAGAAAACCTTCTACTTCTAACAGAAAAGTTGTTATCATTGACAAAAATTGTTACTTTTAAGAGAAATTTGTTATCTTCGACGAAAAAGTTGGTGGTATTAGAAAAATTTGTTACTGTTAAGAAAAACTTGCTAGTTCTGAGAGAAAAGCTGCTACCATAAACATAAAATTGGTACTCCTCACTAATCACCTAAGTACGGTAATCATAAAATGAAAAATTCAGATCCGATAAGCCCAGATCTTGGTTCAAAAACCAAATTTCAATAGTGTTGAATTTCACGCCAAAGGACTTGAGCAGTTTGTCGCGTTTTGGGACCACAGAATAAATGTCATAGGAAGAGTGAGACAACAGTCAACCACCTCCGGTACGTTTCCCCAACAAAATGCTTTCAGAGGAGAGCGCAACAAAATTTTGGCAAATATTTACTAGATTTGTTTGATTTTACTAGATCTGACCCCCATTTCACTAGATTTACAAGGTGGATGTGCTTTTTACAAGATCTAATAAAATTTTACAAGGGGTGGCAACGTTGCTGACGAATAATGCCTTTAAACTATATTTCAGGAAATTTACTGCATCTAATAAACTCCTTCTGAAGGTAGCAGTCCAGGACATTCTAATCAAAGCTTCAATTTCGGAAACCGGCGTTAACTGGATCTCAATATTAAGGCTACTCAATTATTGTGAGATATGAACTTATAAAATATTAAAACCATCAGAACTTTAAAAATATTTAAAATAATTTATTATTAAACTATTTCAATTGACATATAGATTTTAAATTACATTTTCACATGTAAAATTTCTATAAAACCTTTTTTTTTAGTTTTTCATTTATCTATAAAATGTTTTCAATTTATATTTAACCAAGTATCAACTTGTAAATATATTTTTAACACATGAGTCGCATATACTGAAAATATGAACGCCGAAAAAAGGAATTGCAATATGTATTAAGATGCTTCCCTGCTAATTAAAACAAATAGTTAGGCTTATAAGCGTCAGGTTTGTGCATTTTATGGTAAAAGCATAAAATTTGGCAGACATGTGCAGAAAAATATGGAGCATCTGACTGGGGTCAGAAACACATTTTTTGACGCGATTATCGTGTCGTTTTGCGTTTTTCCGCGTGGGAAAAAATAGCTGACTTTCGGAGTGGAAAATGTTTCCGATTTGAGGGTCCTTTAAGACTAATTTGTCTTTTTTTATCCCAAAAATGTGCTTACTTTTTTCCTCCGACTCCTGTTTACTGAGTTATCACCATTTTCATCACTATGCTCCATTTACTTCTGAGCAATTTTCGCTTTCTGACTTTGTATTTTTCATCGTAATCACATATAAACAGGCGAACATGTTAAGGAAAATATGAAGAATCGACTAAGTCGCAAATTCAAATTTGTCTCCGCGGTTCTACACTACTTTGCGTTTTCCCGCGCGAAGAAAAAAACACGAATTTTGAAAATGAACGATGATCGAGTTTAAGATCTCTTTTCTGACTTATTCGAGTCTCTCAATTCCAAAAATGTGGTTATTTTTGCAATCAGATTTTTAGTTCAGGATTTACCAGTTTCATAACTGCGGTTTCTATGCCATACTCTAACAAAAACTCATGCCCTCCCTATAACATCCCTATAACAATTCTTACTCCATAATATGCATAATAATTTTACTTAACACATTTTGCATGCAGACCCGCTATACTTTACCCCCCCCCCCCCTCCTAATGTGCAAATATATTGCCCAAATATTTCTAAAATAATATGTTTTCATCATATTTTGGTTTATTTCATTAGGATTAACCTAACTTAACTTCTTGAGTGCCGTCGCTATAACAGACAAGTATCTGAATTTGTTTAAAAAAAACGACTCTAGTTTAGTCGAATGCAAGTTAATTTGGTTATTTCTTTGTATTATGCAGCGTCAAGGTTTTTCTTTGTCTTAATACACTATTTTTAGTATGTGTTACCAGTGCGATCTAATTTTTATTTCTTTTTCTCTATTTATTGCCGTTGATAAAGGACATGAAGCCGAAACATTTGGACTCCTATTAGTGTATGAGTGATTTTTATTCTTCTTGTTCATTGTTCCAATTAAAACAATTAGATGCGAATTTGTTTTCATGTCATCCTTACAATGAATGCTTGAAACAGCAGATCGTAAAACAACGGATATAACAGAATGAATCGTTATTAACGCACATAAAATGCAAACCGCATTTTTTCTGTTTTTCTACTCTCCATTATGCCATCAAACATATCATCTTTTGAGCAACAAAAGCCAACTTGATATGCCTTTATATTTTATTTAGTTTTTCAAAATTCTTGAAGATAACTCAATGACTTTAAGCAAAGCTCAAGGTTAAGCCTCGTTTTTATTCCATGATTTAAATCAATAAGGCGTGCCACAAATTATTGGCACCCACTACGTCACTAAAAAAGTTCAACATAGATTAGTTTTAAGTCTGATTTTGCCGATTGATTTTCTTCTGAAAATGTGTGAGCCGACAGTTCCATGGATTATCTTTAACAAGCTCTAGACTAAACATCCTCTTCATACAACAATTCAAATCACCCGGCGGGCCAGAAATTACTGGCACAAAATTTGTCACTAAACAGTGAATTAAATACAGTTTTACCTTCAATCTGACTGTACCTGTTGATTTTTCCAACAAATCAGTGGACTGACAAATCAACAGCTTATCCTTGACAAGCTCAAGGTTACATCTCCTTTTTATGCCACAATGTATATCACCAGACATGATACAAATTGGCGGCACCTAATGTGTCACAAGCTGAAAGTTCAACCTATTTTATATCTATTTTAATTATACCTGTTGATCTTTTCTATAAAGGAGTGGGCAGATATATCCAAAGATTAGTCACCATAAGCAATAGTGCTGCAGAAGAATTCGCAGAACAATAATGCTGTTGATAATGCACTTAATGCCTAATAATGTACCTAATAATGAATTTATATAATGTATGAGTTGGGTATGTGAAATCATATTTCTTTTGAGAAAGAATATTTACCTATTATAACCTCCCAGAAACTGTTTGGAGTTACCAACCATGGATCTAATTTTGACAGTAAAGATAAAAAAACACTCAAATTTGCAGATTGCTCTGCAAACATTCTTGATCAGGAAAGTCCAGAGGATTAATTCTCTGGGGGGGGGGAGGTAGTGAGATATATCCTTATGTACGGGGAGAGCCAAGTCTTATAGATGTAGCCTACAATATACGACAATAATACACCTATGACCACGATAATAGTAATGTAAATAATCCACCTAATACCTGCTTCTGGAGAGGAAGGGAGAAACCCCTTAGTTAATGTAACAATAAGTAATTGTACAGGAGGCGTGGGGTTGTCTTGAGGAGTGAAGTGAGAGCCGTTGTGCGTGATAGTGAAGAATCCTTATATTTATGGGTATCAACGTCAATTGTGTCACACAGTAGTGTCTTTTTCTTTTTAAAATGAACCCCGATTGAACTTGAACTATAGGCAGGGCTATCCTATTTAACCTAAGATTGTGAGCTCCTATCCTACTAGAAACTTTGCGATTTAATTTAGAACATAATTTACTCAGAAGCGCCTTAAAGAGCACTGCCAAAATCGTAACAAGATACTTCAAAATATCATAAACAATAGAACAAATTAAACTGTGATCACAATAAATAAAGTGGATTTCCAACATTTCGTTATTTTCTCCTTCAAAAAAAGAAAAAAAAAAGTTAAGAGCCGGAATTATAAATTAATGCAATAACAAATAATAACATAACGATACCAATGCAAAGAATAATTATTGATACGTTCATCTAAACGAACAGCCAATACAAGAATACATAGTGCTTAAGAACGAACTGGTATGATGCGACCACTACGCCAGACAGGAATGCATCACACGAATGTGGGACCATTGTTCCATTATTTCGCTAACGTTGCTGAAATGAGAGTTACTTTTTCCTACCGTTTTTTCATCGATGCCTTATTCAAGCGAAGACATACTTTCTATTGTAACATAAAAATGAATTGGCTTTTATTTTCGAATGATAGAGTTATAACATGTTGATGCTTCTCTTAAACTACAGCACTAAACTAAAGAGAATATAAGTAGAAAGACAGCAGTAAATAAAAAGGCTTTACTGAAATATTTTGTTGCGGAAATTAATAATCAAATCTCATCCCCTTAACCGAAAAATCTTTACCAATTGGTTCAACCCGTTTTCTCCTATCTTGATTGGTTTCTACTATATTTAGAATTAATCCGCATTCTAAAATACTTTTTTTTTCCATTTTCTTGCTTTCAAAAATCGTTAGAAATTGAAAGCTATTGGTGTTCAAATTGTCCAGCTATTGGTGCTCTCCCCGAAACATTTTCGATTACCGAATCGCTATTTAAGTATGAAAATGTCCTACTCCGTAAAAATCCCGAATTTTATAAATCTTTTTTAATTCAATATTTGTTTTTTCTGCTCTTTCGAGGGGTGTATGTGGGGACGCAACTTTCTGTTTCTTATCAACGGAAAATTCAATGTTATCCTAAGCGACTCGTCCGCACTTTTCCTGAGAGCAAAATTACTCTATCCTGCTTATTTGTTTTCACTTTAATTAATGGCTGAAGAAATGTTAAGCTGATACATTTTTATTATTAACTGGATCATAGAGCGTCGAAGCTTTTAATCGCGTTTTTCTCAGAATGACTTAGAGCAGTAAGTCAATTTCTGTCTGAGATCGCAAAATCTTACTTCTTCTTAACAGACAGAAATATGAAACAAGCGTCTCAATTTTTAACTCCTAAAAACTTTATGTTGTGCAACATACCACCTCTTCATTCATTCAAACCAAATGTTTGTAAATATATGTTCTGACCCTTGAACCGAATACAAGGAGCCAATGCACACAAACTTTGCCCCTAGGCAACACAGTTTACTGAAACATATAGGGAGTGTGTGCGTACTTTGGATTACAGTTGATCATAGTTGAATTAGAGTCAATTTCAAGCGTTTTAACTTCAGTAGCTATAGGTACTCTTCCAGTCTTAGCCTTGAACTCTAGTTGACATTTCGTAACTCCTATCCCTTAGCATAGTCAGCGCGGATTCACTTAAGAATGTTGGGAATTTAGTTTTAGATTGCAGAATTTTTGACGAAGGTGGCCCTAGAATAAAAAAAAAAAACACTACAGTAAATTCCTCGGAATAATTTGCCTGACAATCTAACATTTGCCAGACTGACAAAGAAGAAAACTTCCGATATTGAGTTTGATTTGAGTTTAGTTACCGTTTTTGACCCCCCCCCCCCAAATGTACGATTCTTTAAAAAGTAATAAAATGGATATAAACAAATTTTCTATGCATTTTTGTACCCCCCCCCCCCAAACAGAAATGTCGGTTTGGCTGAAGCAAAGTCAATTATAATCAGCTACTGTAGTCCAGGGTCCAAAAGTAGTCAGAATATCTATAAAATCTCTTCACATTTAAAAAAAACTATGTAGATGGCATGACAATACCACCATAAACACCTGCATACCCGCGTCTCTATTTGGTGTTTTACGAACTAACTGGAAAGTGGATCAAACAAGAAGCTACATAAGATGTGTTTTGACTAGTTTGATTTATTTTCTATTTTATCTGAAAAACACCTAATGGATGCCATGACATGTATAATCGGCGTTTGGCAAAACACCAAAACGTGTATAATATCTTACAGACTTATGTTTGGATCCTGTATAACTAGTGCCCTGTATCTATAAGGCTACTTACATTCAATACTCAAAATATTTTTTAAAGTAAAGAGACTTTATGGACACCTTGTATATCTGTTTACAGCTATATATAAATAAATAAAAAAAAACTCTTAAAAAACACAGCAAAGTTTGAAATCCATAAATGGCAAAATAGCACAATAGAAAAAAACTGAATAAATTGAAAAATCGTCAAATATAAATGAATGTATTTATGCATGTTCTAAGCTATGATTACCGTTTATATAGGTTAAAATTCACGTATCTAATGTACACAAACCATAGCTACAGAACATACCTAGGGAACAAAGTTATTTCAATCCTGATTGGGGCTGATATTACCCCAAAACCTGATTAGGATCGAAATTATCCCAAATCTTGTTTAACTAAATTTAAAATAAAACGACTTAAAAAATTAATCAGCAGCTTTACATTCAAATACTAGCACTCGAAAATACAGCAGAAAAAAAAAATCGAGCTGACAAATTTTAACATACATATCAGCACACTATACTACTTTTAGCCAAATGATTTCACGTCAAGTCAAGTGTCAAAAACAAAAAGGAGACTAAATGAAAGTTGATTTTTCAGTCAAATTCAAAATCTTATTGAATCGTCTTATTTTGCATTAAAAACTGGTTTCAGTGGATTTTCTCCTTATGGAGAAAAAATTCTTAGCTTTTGTTTAAAAATTGCAACCTTCAAAGAAAAACATAAGCGAACCCTACGTAGAAACAGCTAAAATGAATAGTCATTAATAGATTCACAATAGATACAATGAAAAAAACACAAGTATGAATTTAGAATTAGTATAAACACTGTCAGTCAAAGACTATCATCACCGCATTTGAAACAGGTGAGGCTGCGGTAACTCTAAAGGCTTGGTGTAATGAATTCGGGGAAAGTTAATGGTACTTAGTATGTTCTTATAAAGAGTCAATATCATTATTTAACACGAAAATTGGACTTTAATTAGATTTCGTTAGAAAAAAGAGAAAAAATTAGGTCTTTGGGGTGTAACCAGATTCTTATTTAAAGCAAAAATTAGAAAACACAGATATAGATATTGAAGCAGAGTCTTCGCAAAAAAAGCTACTTATTTATATATATATATATATATATATATATATAAAGACAAAAAAAACAACCGCCAAATAAACACGAAAATAATCAAAACAATTAAAATAATAACAAAACTCTGTCACGGCAAATGCACACCACAAAAAAAATCAAAAAAAAAATCATACAAACAAAAAAAGTTAAAATATGAGTCTTAGCAAAAGACACAAAAATAATGAACAAAAAAACAAAAAACCATTAAAATGTAAGATGATCTTGTCAACAATGATAAATAATATCTATATAACAAAGTATTGGTTATTTAGAATCATACATTGAAGGCTTTTTTTTAAGCATTCATGCTAAAAAAAATTTCCGCCTTTTTTCTTCGAATATACAAAACCAGTTTACCCCATACATGCCATGCAATACCTTTTTTTTGGGGGGGGGGGAATGTGTTGAACCGATGGTCGAAGAAGATCGAGAGAGGTCTTATCCGAACAGAAATTGATTGTTGTAGTGCCATTTTATGGCAACGAAAAAGATTAAGCACGAGAAAAGGTGTTTTCTGCCATTTTGTGGAACAAATCTAAGAGTTGTCTTAAAGAGGACGAATTTGTTACCGATTGAAAATTCTGAGACAGCTAATCGATTCAAAAGTACCAAAAAACAATATATTTAGCTTCCTAATCGCAAAGGAAGTAATACCGCTCGGTGGCAGATTCGTTCCTGAAAAGTCACGCAGTCCATAAGGGGTAAATGGTTAATATTGATATTTCTTAATGTTTGATTTATTCAAGTCTGTTCACTTTATTTTTCAAGAAATTATGTTTAGTGATGCATAATTTCACATCAGCTATTACGAATGAGGGGGGGGGGGTTAGTGCTAGGGCGGGAAGGGGAGAGTAGATGCCTAAAAGAGCACATTTCAATGCCCAAATTGACTAACTCTCCGTGAACCTTCAGACAAATATTGAAAGGGGTATGGAAGGGAGGGGGAGTAGTTGAAACTCACCTCTTATCTCACTTCATTTAGTCCACTATACTACTACTAGCAACTCACCGCAGCCTGAGTCTGTCCGCCTGAGTCTGTCATCCTTTATCAGCAGAACGTGCCCTAGCCATCTCAACCTTTCCTTCATTATAACCTTAGAAAGCGGAATTTAAACTATGCCTTGATAATGGCGCTGCAGGGAATACCTCCTTTCTAATTTTGCAAAAAAGGGTTTCTGACATTTATTTAAAGCTTCGTTTACCTAAACTGATTTGCTTCACATTTCTCAAAATTATATACAAAGATGTGTAAGTGCGATTCAGCTATTATGAAGGAGGGCCGGTGAGTCATTTTGTAAGGGAGGGGGCAGGGGGAAGATGCTTCAAAGAGTATATTTCAATGTCCAACTGTCCTAGCTCTCATTAAGCCTTCAGACAACTACAGAATGAGGTTTGGGGAAGAAGGGGTAAATAGATGGAAACTGATATCTAATCCCTCTTGATTCCCGGGAATTTTTCTGGTCTACGCCTGTATATTGGTGCTAGGGGCGGGGGGATAATAGTGATCATCCCATTGCGAAAAACTTTTTCTATGTAGTATAAAATATTACATTGGCAATATTTAAGCTACGATATTTAATCACAGTCAGTTCACACTGCGTGAACTGATGGTATAATGGAAGGGTAAAAAAAAACGAAAAAAAGAGAGAAAAAAAAGATGAAAATGAAAAAAGAATTTTTTTTTTTTTATGAAATATTTTTATGCTGATGGGTGAGCAGGAGGTTATGAAACAACTGACTACTTGTCCTTAAATCTTTTTTAAAGGATGTATTGGAGGGGTAAATACTCATTTTGGCAAAAGGAAGATTTGTTTTGGCTTCCCAAATACTACAATAATACAATAATAACTACGATATAAGAAACAGCAAAGTTTGATTTACAACAATTTGCATAAGGGAATTATAGGGGAAAAAACGTAACTCGAAAACCGAGAAACGTTTAAATTTCTTAGAAAAAAATAAAAACATGAGAAGTGGAGTGAACAGAATGATAGTGGGGTTTCGTTGAGGGAGTATATTGTAAATATAACTCTTTCGAAAATATTATATAAAGCCTTTTGAAATATTGCAGCCACTGTTTAACTCATTGTCTTTTTAGTCTACGCACCTTTCTTAGTCCTATCAAATTACTTCAGTCAAAATGTAAAAGACTGGAGCATAGTCTACAAACAATCTATTAGTTACACTAACCTGTTATCTATTTTTCAGTTTATCCAATAAGTAATATATTTATGTTATATGCTAATGGCTGAATTATTCAACAGAATCTATAAAGGAACCCAATGGATTACAAACACCGGAATGCAACACCACATACAAAATTAATGGAATAAAAAATCTATAGCAGCACAAAATCAAAAACTAAAAATATACAAGAAACGAAAGTAAGAGATTTTACGAAATATGAAAAAAACTTGATATATTTCCAATTTCGAAACACTGACACAAATCAAGCGTGTTCGTCATTAGTCATTATATTTTTTTCTTATGTGGCATGTAATTATCAATTTTAAAACAAGTAGTGAGCCCCCTTCTGATTTTGACCTAGTGCAATATAAATATTATGTTGCTACATCTCGAAGTAAAGTAATATCTCTTTTTTCTCAATCCTTTGAAGTCTACATTACAAAGTACAAAGAATCTCTGAACCAGGCATGAAGGATTATTATATGTGAAAAATATATTGCACTATGGAAGCAACTTCCTTTTTTCCCTTTTTTGGTGCAGTTTCTTCGATTTCTTCCAGAACAATTTTTCGAGCCTTCACTCATGGAAGTAAAAAAGAAGATTAAAACACAGTTTTGGATCTCTATCTGTCTGAACCAGAGCAATAACGTTAAATTGAGTATGCATTTAAAAGAATTACAACAGTTACGACAAATTTAAAGAAATAAATATTTGTTACAAATCTATATTTGGGCAAAAATACCTAACAGCATGATTTCTTTAAAGATTGGTCTTTCATCAAAAAGGTCTTGCTTTCTGCTGCTAGGACTAAGAAGCATAGTAGTAGAACTCCATATGTCACCTATATGTTGGCTCTGAGTGTGTGGGTTTGCATGTGTGTGATAATGAATTCAGATTATTTTGATGTCAACTGCAGACACAGTTCAGGGGAGTCTTTTGTACTGTAAGATTGTAACGTAAAACTGAGACAGCAATTGCAACTGTAATAAAAAAAAAACCCAAAAGTGCAAAATAAAGATACACATTTTAAGAAAGGAACAGGTGTCAATGATCTATATTTGGACAGCAATGACAAGCAACATGATCAGAGCCGTATACAGGATTTTTTTCAGGGAGGGGGGGGGGAGGGATAAAAAGCTTAAAAACGCATTAACAATTTCGGCCCTTGTATGACAAACGCCCTACCGCTCAAGTAGTTCATTCATTGACGCTTTGTAGAACCGGGTTTTTTTTCGTTAGTTTCTTTTAGGTTAGCATGAGTCAAGACAAAGAAAAGTGACAGAATAGATGTAAAATTTATATTTAGGGCTATATATTTGCACATTAGGGGGGGGGGATAAAGTATTTTGACCGTGTGAAGTTAGAAAACAAGTCTTACTACATAATATGCAGAATAATTGTAAACCCATTTGTTATCCCCCCCCCAAAATGTGCAAATATATAGCCCAAAACTGTTTCTAAAGTATTATACTTTTATCTCAATTTAACATTTGTAGTTAGGATTTAAAGTCTGAGAAGGATATTATAATAATATTAAATATTGATTATATAAACTCACAAAAATTAATTATTTTTAATTTTTTTTACGTTATAAATAATCGAAACAAATAGGAGGGGGGTCGAAACTCCAAACGCCCCCTGGAAACGGCCTTGAACAAAAAATTTTAAAAAAATATATATCTTGAAAAATAGGTGACATTTAAATTATTAAAAATATTGTAGAATTATTCAGATTATATCTATTAAATATTCTTATTTAAAAATTTCATTTTCATTTTCATATTCATCATCGACGCCTCTGTTTCTCACAAACAACTTTGATCATGACAAAGAGCACAAGAGCTGTCGAATCACAAAATGTAAATGAGTTTGTTACAAACTGCTCAGGAATTAACAAATTACGACGACTAGTAAAAATAAGAAAAAAGAAGAGTTGAAATGTAAATGCACCTTAGCACCAGGCATAAATGGACTTGTGTAAATAGTTTTTGGCATGATGTTCACTTAGATCAAAGTCACAGATTCTGTTCTAGACCCAGTGGGACTTAGTGAACCCGGCGTTGAGCCCATGGATGACCTTCTAGCAAGTCCTACAGTCGGATAAGCTTCACCACGTTTGAATGTCACATGAGCATACAATACTGCTCCATTGTCACGATGACCAGGTTCCACACTGATACTGAGAACAGTGGAACCATACTAATAAAATTCAATATAAAAAAGTGGAAAAACATAAGTGCAGTACCGACAATGGATCCAGAATTTCAGGGTCCCACATAAATATAAAAAAAAAGATCTTACAGAAATCCATGTTTTTTGAAGCCCCGTGATCAGCCTACAGGTTATAACCTATTCCTAAGAGCTATACTTCCGTGAGACATCGTTGGAGCCAATACATAGTGGGCTACAACGTAAAAAAAAAAAAAAGAAAAAAAAAAGTGATAATTACCATTTTACCAAGCTAGGAATGATGCAGAGAAGATCAAGAATATAGCAATAGTGCATATGACAGCTATAAGGATGTGAATATGGCTTATTTTGACTTTTGACCATGCTATTTCTGATCAGTGCGGTGGACACAGAGAAAATTTTAGAAACTGTACCAAAGTCCCAAAATTTGAACTAAAGTTGGATGAACTTCTGTTTTTTGTTTTTTTTTCCTGAGGGGGGGGGGGGGTAAGTAAAAATACTTTCTTACTTTTCCCTTAAGTTTCTATATAGTTTTAAATGGAGTTTCAAAGTTTAGACAGAATGAAAGCTTGATTTTTCAGAAATTTACTAATTTTGACTATAATTTTACTCATGTCTCTGTTAAAAATTTTGACTATAGGCTGCCTTCCCTTCTCTCCGATTTAAAAAACAAAACGAAAAGATTGCTAGAATTTTTTTCTTCCTGTAGAAAAATTCCCCGCGGTATTTTCCGTGGGGGGGGGTTCCACGGGATGGTGTCTTCTGCGGGGGGTATTTTCCGCGGGGACATCTTCCAGGGGGTACTTTCCCGGGGTGGTATTTTCCGGGGGGGGGGGTAAACCCCGTCCGCCGAAAGGTGATAAGAGTGAGTGTGGTAATTACCAAGGTATTAGTCTGGTCTCTGTAGGTAGCAAATTATTTAGTAATATGATAATTTTCACATATAATGGTGCGACTTACAAATTTTTGAGACAAGGACAGGGTAGCCTTAGGAAGGCTAGGGCATGTGTCTTCCACATTTGTAACTATTACATTATAGTATAGAAGTGCCTGAGTTATCAAACACCTTTGGTCCTTAGTTTTATAGATCATGAGCAAGCGTTCGATTCTGTAGCAAAGGTCTTGACCGGACAAATAAATTAAAGTGATTAGTGCTACGTACGAGAATAACACTATAGCGGTCAAGGTAGGAAATGAGGCTAGCAGCTGGTTTTGTGTTAAATCAGGAGTTAAACAGGGTTGTGATCTATCCCCCTTTATATAGATCATTTTGATAGACTTTGTCTTAAGGAGCACAGGAAAGGCAATGACAGACCACGGAATCAAATGGGGAGGAAAAAGTCTCCTGGACTTAGATTATGCTGATGATTTACGCATCGTAGATGAGTGAGCAAAATGAATGAACTTTTAGAGATTTTGCGAGTTCATGGTGCTAGAATAGGTTTGAAAACTAATGTTAAGAAGACTAAGTCACTAAGACTAGGATTAAGTGAAGATGAAAAGGTGACATTGGGTAAAAAAAAGATTGATCAGGTGGACAGCTTCACTTACCTTGGTAGTATTATTAGTAAAGACGGTGGGAGCAGTGAAGATGTTAAAAGAAGAATAACAGAGGCTCAGGGTGTTCTTTCACAGTTAAAAAAAAGTTTGGAAGAATATGAAGATAAGTCTGCAAACCAAGATTAGAATATTGGAAGCTACAGTGATGACAGTGGTCAAATATGGCTCTGAAGCATGGGCGCTACGAAAAGCAGAGGAAAATTTGCTTATGTTATCCAAAAAAAATTGCCTACGGATTGTTCTGCGTAACCAACTGAATGAACGTATTTCAAAAATTAAAATGTACGAAAAATATGGTTCAATCCCGCTTTCCAAGGTTATAATTCCAAAAAGGTGGAGATGGCTAGGGCACGTTCTTCAAATGACAAGTTGCCGAAGACTGTCCTTTTCGGCCAACCGTCTAGGGCTAACCTGAAAGAGGGTCGTCCTCGTCTGGGATGGAAGGATGTCATGAAGAAAGATTTAAAGGACATGGGAGCTTCATGGGACGGTGTAAAGAGGGAAGATTTGAATAGATTGGGATGGAGAAGGAGCGTGTGTAGCTGTTTGCCGTGAGTTGTTAGTAATATTAGTAGTAGTCCCTACTGCAAGAAAGGCAAAGGAATAATTCTTCGGAGCCTCATTCACACTGATGCCTTAATCAGGATACTTAAAATCAAGAACACAGATCAAAAAGCTTAATTTGGCGGTCAGTTGACGCACTGCTCCTACATCGATTATCCCCAGGAGTTCAGCTTTATACTCCTTTAAATACATTATCCCAAAATGACCTAAAGCATTTTTTGCCGGCTTAGACTACCGAGTCTCGCATGTTAGGCTAGTAATTAGATGGTACCACCAGGTATCTTAAGCTCGAGCTTTCCCAAACTAGGCCCATGCGGTAAAAGAGGCATATGCAGTGAATCAGATGAAAATTTTGACGTCGTCCAAGATAGAGTTTTCAGGGATTTTATTTTATTTCAACAATAATTTCAGTAGATTTTATATTTTTAGGATTATTTCTTAAAAAAAAGGTAAGAACCGAAGAAGACCCAAGGTACAAAGAGAGGCTGGAAAATCTCTTGAAGTGCTTTTTTACTAGCATACAAATAGATTAAGCTAGAAGAAGCTATGCAGTCATGAAATTAAGGACACATAATAAAGAAGCGATAAAACAGAATCTTACATTATCTTTCAAGTTGATATCACAGTCTGGTTGAGCAATGAGGAACTTAATAATGTCAATATGCCCATGCTCAGCTGCACACATCAACGCACTGCTGCCATCTACATCCTAGAACAAAATAAAACTATAACCACAATAGAAAATAAATAAACTAAGAATAGTTGTTCTTTTTCTTCCAGAAGTTGTTCTTTTTTGCCATATATATTTTTGTATTATAATGACGCAATTGGATTGATCTCAGCTTGATATTAGGGGACCCAGAATTCCAACCCAGCTCAGAAACACACTGCAGGGCTCGAAATTTGATCCCGGTGAGGAGATCACACCAAAACGTCTCCACGAATGGCGCAGTAGGAGTGATCTACGTATGTAAACATTTTCAGTTCCCTAGTTCCATCTATTCATACCTGAAAACCAGTTTTTTTTTTCGATTTTTTTTACTGTTATTCAACTATTAGGATTTATTTTCGTTGTACAAAGTTTCTCCTGGTTGCCCCACTGAATCATGAAAAGAAACAAGCGGAAACCTTTCCCGTTTGAAGAAAAAACAACCTGAACGACTGCCTGATTTATCTGCGTTATATAGTCGATTATTTCAATATGTTACGTCATGTATTGCAAATCGATTATGTCATTTCAATGGAGATTTTACGTATTTTTCCTCTCTATTTTTTAAAAAAAGAAAAAAGTGATCAGTCCTTCTGCCCTGGTAATGACTGGGAAAATCATGTACGGCAGAGTCAATCCCCCTGGACATATGAAGCGCCAGCCGTGGCGTGAGAAAATATCGGCTCTGAGGGTTAAGTCCCACTTGCCACTGATTATTAGCAAGTGGTGGGTAACTTTACCCTCTCTTTTCAGGGACAAAAGTTTATAATATATAAATTATGAAATCAATCATGCGTGCCTCCATTTCTTCTTTGCATTCTAAAATATCTAAATTAATCAGTTGCTATTCAGTCTCTGACCTGTTAAGACCTATTTGTTCTTTTAAAAGGATAAAATCCCAGTTTTGAACAAGTGTTGAAAAAGGATTATATTCGGAATCAATTAGATACTAAATTTATTCAGAAGCAAGAAAATATTACCTGAATTCATTCGACCGGCTAGCAACAGCCTAGCGCGCGTCCGTTCCCTGCCTTGATGTATTTTTGTTCATTTATTAGCCAAGAATGATCGAAATACTGAAAATTGTAGTGAATTTTCTGTGTCAAAAAAAAAAAAAAAAATGAAATAAAAAATTAAAGCTGTTGGAGCAGTAGCAACTTGACTGAGGATCATTAAAGCTGATTGCCGTGGGTATATTAAAGGCTTAAATAAAGCTTTTCGAGATAGGCGATTTTTAATTTTTGGTCCCCCTCCAACCCCTCTTTGCTGTTGTATTTAGTGTTGAGGATGGTTAGAAAAAGGAAGAAGGCCAAGCAGACAGAGGAAGCTATGGCGCATATATTGGCATCGGATACTTCAGTTTTGAATGACTCCAGCTCACCCGATTCAAGAAGAGTAGAAAACATTTCACTGAGGTCGTTAGCTGACACCATTAGCACAATTTTGACCACGATTCAGTCAAATACTGAAATTCTGAATGATTTATCTGGATCAGTTAAGTCCATTGAATCCCGATTATCACAGCTTGAGAATTCAGTTGCTACCTCTCAAAAGGAAGTCTCCGAATTAAAACCTAGAATAGCTACTGTTGAATGCGAGTCAAAAATGATAAAAACTAATTTATCTCTATTGGCGGAAGAAAATGTTCGTTTGGTGTCTGAGTTATCTTTATTGAAAGGGAGTACAATGAGAATAGAAAGCAGAGATACTGAAAAAAAAAAATCATTGCTTTGGAATGTCCCAGTTAATGACGAAGAATCACCTAAAAAAGTGTTTGAAAAAGTAATTACTGATGGAATTGGCTTGAATCTGGATTTTGAATATTCAGTGGTAAACATTAACCGTGAAAGAAAATTGTTCAAAGTGGAAGTTGCAAGAAAAGAAGCCCGAATTCTTATATTGAAAAACGCTAGGAGGTTGAAAAACAAGTCAATTTTAGAGTATTCCAATATCTTTGTGACGGATGATGCCCCAAAATCGGTCCGAGGCATTCAAAAGAAGCTATTTGCTGCGAGGTTAAAATTACTCAACAGTGGAGTTAATCCTGGTGATGTTTGGGTGACGAAATTGATCCCACCACTTTTGGGTATACGCCAGTTTCCAAACACTGAGCCTGTAAAAGTAACTGTTGACAAAATAACTAAGGATTTTATGGATTCAGTTTTGGCTCGTATTCCTCATAGAGTTGATACTGATAGGGGTGGATTTGGCAGATCTATGGATGAGTGAATTTTTTCTTTTTTTAGTTTATTTTCTATATTTGATTTGTTTGAAGGTTGGCTTGGTCGCGCGTAGGGAAAAATTGAATGAAATGAAGGGTAGAAATAAAAATACAAGTGAACAAAGTTTTTTGTCTGTTTTTTTTCTTTTTTGTTTATTTAGTTGTAGTTTGGAGGGAGTGTTTGCTTGGTTGTTACATTTTGGTACTTACAGTGCTATGGAATCCCTTGTTGTTTTTTTCTTTCGTATTTCATGATGAATTGTCTTAATAATAGGCTATCACTACTTGAGAGAAACCCTGTAGATTTTTTTGAGGAATCTGATGTTATTTTGAGAGATGGTTTTGATGGTATTGGCGAAAACATCCATAAAAGAAATCGTCTAAGTATGTTTTTTTGTGTGATTTTGTTGCAAGTGATCATGAATCCCAGGTTAGGTTTTTTCTGTATTTCATTTGAGTTGTCAAGGGTTGAATTCTTCCTATAATTATTTGGTTCAATTTAGTTCAATAATAGGAGATATTGGTGTTATAGGTTTAAGAGAAACATGGTTGAAGGATCATTTTGATTCTTTATTGGCAATTAATGGTTATAATTTTTATGTAAAAAAAAACAACGGAGAAATCACAGACACGGTTGCACGGTTGCACAGACATGGCTGCCTACGTTAAGTCGTGCCTTGAGGTTAAGGTAAGGGATGACCTTTGTCTTTATATTGAGAGGGTTTTCGAAAGTTTTCTAATTGAGGTAGTTCTGGCGAATCGAAGCTTTTTTTTTGTGGTTGTATATAGACCTCCTTCGGCAGCTAGTCAGAATTTTTTTGAGGTAATAGAAAGTCAATTGGAAAAGCTGCCATTGCCTACAAGTCCATGTGCAATAATGGGAGATTTTAATGTTGATGTGAGTTTACAAAATGATAGAATTTGCCGTAATTTTTGTGATACTTTATTTTCTTTTAATATGGATCCTTCTGCAACGTTGATTGATAATATTTTTGTAATTTTCAATTATAAGGAGTCGTGTGTTACCCCTAATGATATTTCTAACCAATGTGGAATAATGAAGGCTTTTGAAGTTAATGGATTTACGTGTGGTTCTCCAAGAATTGATAATGAACGATTTTATATTAGTAAGACTTCATTGTTTTTTTGTTTTTAAGCTGGAGAATTTTGATTTGCCATTTTTAAGCAGTTATTGTACGTCTTCTGAAAAGTTTGATCATGGGTATAAGAAAATAAGTGACCTTTTGAGGGAAGAGTGTCGGAAGAAAAAACATATTCTAGATAGTAGAAATACACCAAGGAAACCCTGGATAACGCCAAGTTTAGTAAATTCAATTAATCGAAGACATTGCCTTTATAAGTTGAGTGTGATAAGTGGTAGGGCGAGTGATAGTAGAGTGTATAGGAATTATAATAGTGTTTTAAATAAACTCCAGAGGAGGGCTAATAGGGAACATTATTTTAAGGAATTTAAAAACTGTCAGGATAATCCAGCAAAGACCCGGATGACAATTAAGTCAGTCATTGGAAATAATGCTAATAAGCCACCATATTTAAATCAGTTGGATGTACCAGGTCAGCTTGCCGAAGGAATGGCTTCCCATATTTCTAATATAGGTTATAAAATACAAAATTCGATTGAAGTTTGTCCTGAGGATGGAACTTTTAAACAGTTTCTGGGCCCTTGAAGTAATACGAGCATTTGGGTTACAAAAGTGACTGATCAATAAGTGATTGACATAATGTCTTCAATTAAGACCAGTGCTGCAGGATCTGATTATATATCTTTGAGGATAGTGAAATCAATTTTACCACTTTTTGCGCAAAATTTTGTTGATCTGGTTAATGGTGGTTTTAAAGAAGATTCATTCCCAAGAGCATTTAAAAAAACAAAAATTGTACCATTATTTCAAAAGGGAGACCCAAAAGATTTTAATAATTATAGACCGGTTTCACTACTGCCAACTTTTTCAAGAGTGATGGAGAAATTAATATTTGTGAGAGTGGATAGTTTTTTTAGTAAGAATGGATTTTTTTTTTAATCAGCTAGGTTATCATAGAGGTTATTCTACAGAGGATGCTATCCAGTTCCTGACTACAACAGTAAATGATGGCCTTGATAATAAATTTTAAGTTGGTTCAGTTTTTCTAGATATATTAAAGACGTTTGTTACTTGTGACCATTTGATCTTATTGAAGAAATTAGAAAATGGAGGCATTCGCGGGAATGCGCTGCAACTTTTTGCTTCTTATCTTAAAGATCGAGTCCATTTTTGTGAAATTGGAGGTCCATCAATGGATCATAAAGTAAGATGTGGAGTCCCACAGGGGTCCCCCTTGGGACCACTATTGTTTGCAATTTATGTAAATGACCTATACTTAGCCCTTGGTGGGCTGAATATTGAAGTTGGAGTGGCCCAAAGACAACGAGACCCTAATCAAGCGACCCTAATCTAAACGAGACCCTTATTGCTGTTTGCAGATGATACATGTCTTACGATGGCAGCAGGAACAGAAAATGAATTACTAACTATGACAAGAGATAGTGTGTCAAGGATAGAAAAAACGATGAAGGGTAATCACCTAGAGCTGAATTATAAGAAATCTCATTGGGTATTTTTTTCTAGATCGCCAGATTATTATCCTTGGTTAAGGGAATTAAATGTCGGATCTTACCGTATTGAGCGTGTGCCGTCTGTGAAGTATCTTGATATTTCAATCAGTGGATGGTGTAATAGTGGATGAGACTCTTAGTTTTTTAAAGTACATACAATATATATCATCTAAAATTGCTCGGAATGTAAAGATGCTGAGAAAGTTGAAATAATTTTTCCCAGTTAACATACTTAGATTGACATATTTTTCTATTGTCCACCCCTATTTGATTTATTGTTGTTCGGTGTGGTCATCTACTTTTCAAACACATTTGAAGTCATTACGTGCTCTCCGAAATTCGGCGATTCGGGTTCTTATTAATTGTGACAATCGTATATCAGTTAGAGATAGTTGTAAAAAAATTAATATTTTACCAGTTTCAGGTCTTTTATTTTTTTAAGGCTCTGTTTATGTTTGATATATTGCATAAAAATGCACCTGAATGTTTGATTGGTATCATTGAGAGATATCAGCCTGTATATGAGACAAGGAAATCATCAGCAATTAGAAAACAGACTAAAAGGTCTACAAGGTCTTCATTTTCGATTCGCCATGTTCTTCCATCTATATGGGAGTCCCTTCCTCATGATATAGTTCAAGAGACTGATGGGCTAACTTTTTGTGGGGTGCTTAGGGACCATTGTTTTGGTATTTATGATTTATGACTTCTTTTTTTTATTTATTAATTTTATGTATGTATGTATACGTATGTATGTATGTATGTATGTATATATGTATATATGTATATATATATATATATATATATATATATATATATATATATATATATATATATATATATATATATATATATATATATATATATATATATATATATATATATATATATATATATATATATATATATATATATATATATATATATATATATATATATGTGTGTGTAATATATATATATGTATGTATATGTATATATATATATGTATATGATATATATATATATATATATATATATATATATATATATATATATATATATATATGTATGTATATATAGTTAATATAAGGAAATAGTATATAATAGTGTTGTTATATTAGATTAGTATAGTGCAGGGTCTCAAGTGTTTTTTTTTTTTTTTTTTGCTTGTTCTTTGTTTTGTTTTTTGTTGTTAGGAAAATCCATTGACAAGTGATTATCAATTTTGTAGTTTTGAGAATGGCTGCACAAGCCACAAGCCATAAGGCTTGTTGGCGAATTTGTCTTTGTATTGTTTTTTTTTGTGTTTTTTAAAATAAATTCTCTCTCTCTCTCTCTCAATCTTAGGACAATTTTTGGGCCACGAGAATGTACACAGGCTATAAAAACTGACAAATACAATCTAAAAAAAGAAAATAAAACAATCTAAATAGCAGAAATCAGACGCCATGATGAAAGCGTGCAAGGGCTGGAGGCCCCAGCTACCAAGCCTAGAGATCGGAGAGGTGCAACGTCCAGGGTTGCCAACTGGACATATTTTATGTCCAATGGACATATTCCTGTGTGCTGGGACATAATACCATAATAGGGCAAAAAAAGGACATATTTTAGAAATTTGGGACATAAAAGGGACATATTTTGCAAATTTATGACCCAAAATAGAAAATTTCCCCGCTGGATACATATTTTTGTAAAAAAAAATGTCGTTTTTCACCAAATCAGTAATAAAACTAATTGTCTAGCACCAAATTTACTTAACTACTGATATTCTACTGATTTTTTACAAACGTTATTTTTTTTGCAAACTTTATTATTTTTCGGAGTTGCTTGCTCTTTCCCGCAGACAACTATCTGCAAATACTCTTCAAATTCTTTACAGGTTTTTATTCTTTCATCTATAAACGATTTTATTTCTCCTTGCTTTTACGCTACAGTCAAGATAATAGGGAAGCAGACACCTTTTTCGTTAACAATCGCTTCCGGCTTCCTTTAGTCAGGCAAACACATCTGCCTATTTATCAAGTATTACTAACTGAAAATGAAAAGTTAGCAAAAGAACAAAATTAGATTATTGATGATCTGGAATCAATTTTGATGTCAATAGATGTACCAAAAAAGTTAGCTTATTGTGCTGATTCCAAATAGACGATATTTTTTAAGTTTATTGTTACCCATTGTTACTCATTGTAGCCAAATTTTTAAAAAAGCTGAAAAATACCCTATCAGAGTCAAAAATTTTTAATGAAAATCACTCCATCAGATTCAGCGCATCAGAAAACCCTACTGTAAAGGTTCGAAGCATATAATTATAAAAATAAAATTGTGCAGTTTCTGCCAGCAGAAGCATCATGAATTCGTATATAGTGTGTGATATTACTTTTTCCAGGGGCGATTGTATCAAACGAATAGTACTAGACTATCGCTAGAAGGCTCGTTTAAGCGAAAATTAAAAGATCTAGTGTCTTTTTTAAGGGACCAAAAAATTGAATGACAACTAGCCCCCGTCTCACGTCCTTTTTTCCTGAAAGGCGTCTGACCAAAACTTCGAGATAGCATATGAATAGATATGTCTTTGGAGATGACATGACCCCTCAGAACCACCAGAGGAAGGGCCACAAGTTATGAAATTTGCCCATTGTTTACATATAGTATTTGTTATAGGGAAGTATACCGACATTTTCCAAGCGAGGAAGGAGATCTTCTGGGGATGGATTTTCTATGGGGAGACTTTCCCATTGGGATGGAAGTTTCTGGGGGTGAACTTTTCAGGGAAAATTTTACATGGGGAGAATTTACCAGAATTTGCATACAGAATGTGTGTTATTTGTCTTTTTCTCTTTGTTTATCCCATTGTACATGTGGAGTTGGAATTCTCTTGGGATCTTTTTTTTTTGTTGGGGGGGGGGGGGAGGTTCCACGGGAGAAATTTCCATGGGGGAATTATCACCAGGAGAAATTCTCCATGGGAAATTTCTGGGGGATAAAATTTTCAGGGGGGGTATTTTCCAAGCACGGCCCAATGACCTTAAAAAGATCAGAAACTAAATGAATAAAAGTCTTTCTTTACATAAAAGTATGGTAAGGACTATTTTTCAGGCAGAATCGTAAGCAAAAAAATTTCTGAGAAGGATTCGCATTAGGGATAGAATTGTTCAGGGCTAATTTCCCGGTAGAAGAATTTTACATGGGAGGAACTTGATATAGAGGAATTTTTTCGTGGGGAAATTTTCCACAGAGGGGGTGGATTTCTTAGGATTATCTGAAAAACGATAAATACAAAAACTAGTTTTTTTTACTGAAAGTAAGGAGCGACATTAAAACTTAAAACGTACAGAAATTATTCCGTATATGACGGGGGCTACTCCCTCCTCAATACTCCTCTCTCTACGCTAATGCTTGACCTTTTGTCTATTTTTTTTAGAACGATTCTTGAAACACAAGGGCCGTGTAATTGAATCATTTTTTTTTTTTTTTAAGCTCTTGAAAAGATTTGGGCGTGAAGAGAGGGGCATTGAGGAAAAGGCAGCTCCCTTAATATATGGAATAATTTTTGATTGTTTTAAGTTTTAATGTTGCTCCTTACTTCAAGTAGAAAAAACTTGTTTTTTATTCAATGAATGAAAGAGAGATAAGGTTACAATTTATTTTTTACTTCTGACCAAGGCACATCGTGTAGAAAAGGTTGTCGTTGAAACTTCGAAAGCGGCTCAATGGGAAATTGAAAGTTCTAATAAGAATCATAAGTGATTGGAAGGCGAAAAGCCCCCCCCCCCAAGCCCTTCATTTCCCCAAACACGTCCAATCAAAATTTTGAGATTGCCATTATGTTCAGCATATATTAAAAGTTCCAGGAATTATATTTTTGTGGAAGAACCCCCCCCCCCAAAAAAAAAAAGCTTTCAGGGCAAGGGCTACGAGTTATACTAGTTCTCCATTATTAACATATACAATTTCTACGGAAGGGTTGGTTTTATAAACTTTTGGAGGGGACTCACTGGACTGAAAATCAGATGTTCTAGTGCTATTTTAAAAGTCAGAAGTGGCCAGAGGCAAATCAGCCACCCCCCTCCACCCGCGTCTTTTTTTCCCTAGATGCATCCAACAGAAATTTTGAGAAAGCAATTTTGTTAAAAATGGCCAAAAGAACATATAAAAAAGCCTTCAGCGTTTACACAACCCCTAAGAGCTCTGGGACAAGGGCTGTAAGTTATGCCCCAGAGGCATATAAGGTTTTATGGAATGGGTAGTCGTACAAACTTCAGATGGGGCTCATTTGATTGAAGTTTTGTGCCCTTTATAAGAGTCAAAAGTGATTTGAGCCCCCCCCCCCCGCCTATTATTTCCGAAAACCAGCATCCAATCAGAATTTGTTGACATCTATTTTGTTCATCATTGTTCAAAGGTCCAGTAATTATGCTTTTGGGGATGTCACATCCCCAAAGCACCCCATCTACCTTGCGCTCCGCAACGTCGCTTGACTCCTGGATTTTACCTTATGAAATGCGCAAGAAATACTCTGATTGGAAAAAGCTACCAAAAGAAGTGAAAATGCTGACCCTCATGCCGACCATATCTGTCAGGTGGAACTCTCGTAGGAGGCTGAGGCTTAAGCTCCCACAATTAGTTTTTTGCTGTTTACATATTTTTATGAATTTTGTGCTTTCACACTAGTTCATTTTGTATGCATATACTAAATGAATCTTTTTCGTTTTCATTATATTCGATGTTAGCTGACCACTTTGAAAAAGGTTTACAAGTCGTAAAAATTCTAGTTTCTGAGATTTCAAGATGAACATATTATGGACATATTATAGACAAAATTATGAACATGGTTTGGCTGAAAAGGACGTATTTTTGGATGCTCAAGGGACATATTCATTGACCAAAAAGTTGGCAACCCTGGCAACGTTAGGCTATATTTGCGATCCTAAAAGCCAAGTCACCAAATTTAGCCAAATTTGCCAAATTTGATAAAATATCATAGACTGTTTACTTCATTAATTAGAGAATAGTAGAAATTATGGTATGAGGCAAGCTTTCCCTTTAAAATTGTAACCCAAAGGGTATGTACTAAGAAAATAGATAAATGGAATTTAACTGTTTAAAAAGAGGGAAGTTACTCCCATTTCAACACACAAGTCTTGGAAAATACTGGGATTCTTTAAAAGTTAGATAATTGTTATTGAAAACCTAATGTAGGATATACATTAGGATTTTTTTTTTTTTTTTAATGTATTAAAGCTAGACCAATTGGTGAGCCTTTTTAGCCCAATTGAACTAATTTGGTCAAATAATTATTAATTGTGCTAATTTTAAACTTTTTTCTTTACACAATATGGCTAATTAATAGAAATTCCATTTCAATTTTTACCAGCCCAGCCGGCAGCATTGATAGAAACTCACCTGAATATTAATATCTGCTCCAACAGCAACTAGCAGCATTACCATATCCAATCTGCCATGGGAAACGGCAAGCATCAATGCAGTCTGACCATGCTATAAGAAATGACAGGTATTATTCAACGAGGCAATCAAATGAATAGAAACTACTTAACGAATTAGGTTAATTTAAAGTAGGCCTACCATAGACAATGAAAATAAAAGGCTCTTGTAATTGGCTAGATGAAAAATTGGTCATATTATATATGTTACCGTGAACGTCCGAAATACCTTTTATTTTTACTTGGATTTAGACAGTGTTGCCAGTCAACTTTTTCAGTTTAATGCAAGGTTTGATGATGACAGGTTAGGTTAGATTAGGTCTGGTTAGTTTAGGTTGGGTTAGGTTAGCTTAGGTTTTAATCCAATTTCTGATATTTAGAACCAAATTTAAATTAACTTAACCTAATTTAACCTAACATAGCCTAAACTAACATAATCTAACCTAACCCGACTTTAACTTTTACGATTATAGCTTGCATAAGACTGAAAAAGCTGACTCGCAAAGCTAATTGATTCTAAGCAGAGAAAAAGGAATTTTGAACATTCACCGGTGAATGTCGACATTGATCAGATTTACCACATTCACGGTAACATATATATTATTATACATTTTTGCTTTTATGTATTTTATATATTTATATTTCATTATATAATATAAAACTAAGAAAGATCGGGAGTCAAATTTTCGTAGTAGCAGGCAAAAAAAAAAAAAAAAAAAAAAAAAAAAAAAAAAAAAAAACCATAAGAAGATGAAGCTTTTCTTTGAAGGTCCGGTTGTCTTTGAGAATCAACAGCTTTTTATGTTGAATTTTTAAAGATGAACAACGTTTTCAAATTTAATCAATTAGTTTTTCTTATTGATCTTCTCGGTTCAACGCGGCAACACTGATGGAAACGTTACACTGCCTAACTGGCTTCATAATCTAAAAATAAAAGTCTTAGAAACTTGTGGATTTCGGGCATGAAAATAATTAAGCTGAGTCCAAGGGACAAAACTATTTTTATGTCCCTGGTTCTTTAACAAATTCAGTATGGCGAGAAAACCAGAGAAAAAAAGAGACAGAGAAACAGAGGAGTTATTAGTTGAAGAAAAAATAGTACTACTATGGTCTTTTCAGCTTCTCTTTTTATGCCTACAACAATTTAAACCCTTGGAATGAGCTATTTTATTATTATTAGAAACTACACTACAAAGGGGAGATTGTTGCTCTTCAGCCCCCTCCCCCTCACTGTAAGTGCAACAGGAAATCCTCATCACTTTCAAAACTAAAGAGTTTAATCCAATGGTGAAACATTTTCTATTGCACTAAAAGCGACTTAAGCATTCCAGTAAATAACAATTTATACTCTTGCTTTTGGGTTGTTAAGGGGAAGTAAGCTTGCTTGTAAATTTAAATATTGCTCTTTACAATAATCAAAGCAGTTTTTATTTTTCTTTCTTGTTTTAGATACACAAATCTTATTAAAATATCCAGTCATTCTGTACATTGTGGCTAGAGACCCGGAGACCGTCCATATAGTCTTTTAGTCCCTCAGTTAAAATGCAGATCAACATTTTTGTTTCCTAGCCATTTTGGGGACTGCAACAAGGACAAACTGGGGACTCGATGGCCAATTAGGCAACAACTGTGAAAATCATCCAATTTACAAATAGAGCAAAACGATTTACAAAAATTTTTACTTCGACGATATTATACTTCAGAAGGATTACGTTGCAGGATGAATATAAATAAATTTGTTATCAGAGATGAGGAGTTGAAGACCTGGTAACAAGGTTTTCAGACATGATTCATGATTCAGACATAAAAATCATCCAATTTACAAATAGAGCAAAACGATTTACAAAAATTTTTACTTCGACGGTATTATACTTCAGAAGGATTACGTTGCAGGATGAATATAAATAAACTTGTTATCAGAGATGAGGAGTTGAAGACCTGGTAACAAGGTTTTCAGACATGATTCAGTCAGGATATTCTGTAATTGTCAATGGTGCCACCTCAGCAGATAGATAGTTTCTGACTTTATCGTCTGTCAGTCTTTTTTTTTTTAACGAGTCATGAATTCAAAACACCGATTGTACATACATCGGTGAAACAAATAACACCGATTGTACATACATCGGTGAATCAAATAACACCGATTGTACATACATCGGTGAAACAAATAACACCGATTGTACATACATCGGTGAAACAAATAACACCGATTGTACATACATCGGTGAATCAAATAACACCGATTGTACATACATCGGTGAAACAAATAACACCGATTGTACATACATCGGTGAAACAAATAACACCGATTGTACATACATCGGTGAAACAAATAACACCGATTGTACATACATCTTACTCGTTTACAAGAACAGACTTAGTAAAATCCAGTATTCTGTTAACCAAATAGCATTAGTATCTCTGCTTACCATTTTTTTGGATACATACAAAAAAGTATCACGATATTCTTCAATACCTTTAGAAGTCTAAAAGCATGCACTTTACTGAAAACACTAAACCGGCCTCCCCCCCTCCCGACACCCAAAAAAAACAACAAACAAAAAAATATTATCTTAGGAGCTAAAAATTCCATGTATAGACTATGCAGAAAATAAAAGACTTTCCCATAAGTCTTTACCTGTCATAAATTTTAGTATGTCTTCGGATATCAGCAAAGATTTTCTTAATCTTTTTCTTCTATCTATAACATTCGCTTTAATTTTTTTTAACGATTTTTGCAAGCAATGATCCCACTGGTACCCAGCGTACATGGAAGTGTACTGTAATGCAATCTTCATTACTTTTGCTATTATCGCATTTATGACCAGAATTAATTAGCTAGCTGAATCTCACCGAGATTCTCAATTAAACATAGTACATTCTATTTTTCTGATAAACAGATGGCAGTAGCATCACTTCTTATCTTTTTTCTTGTTTTTACAACAAGGTTTGCGACGTCCTTAATTACTTGATAGATTCATCTATGGTTCATTTCTAAGGCCTGACGGTATACAACGTAAATTTTACAAGAAAACTGGACGAATATACTTCAGGCTATTTTACTGTTATTAAAAAGCAGTTGCCTGTCCAAAAAAGACTATAGGTAAACAAGGTGCGATACACACAATGTCGACTTTTTTTTTTCTTTTTTTTTTTGTGGAATAGTAAAAAGAGGACAAACCTGACAGGCTCTTGCATTAATATCAACATCATTAAAAAGCCTCTTGACAACTAATTTATGTTCTTCAGTCGCAATAGGAGCTAAGCAGACGAGCATTATTGGGGTGTAGCCAGCACGATTCGGTTTTCCAGAATCACAAACTTTTGTGTCCAACAAAAGGGAGACTATGGAAAAATTCCCATGCGAAACAGCGTAGTGCATGGCTGTATTTCCCTAAAAAGAAAATGTGTTAATAAAGGACAGCCGGAAAATCGATTATTTCATTGGTAAGAAATACACTGTCCCTTTGAATAACAGGATTTACAATAATTGTAGGCTGTAAAAAAAAAAAAAAAAAAAAAAAAAAAAAAAAAAAAGATTTTAGACACGTCTTTTTACCAAAACAGATCGAAACTAAAACATCAACGGAAAATCTAATCAATATTTACTGTAAAGACGATTTGCTGTAACATTATTTCAGATTTTAATTTTTATTAAACACAAAACAGCTATGCAATATATATATGCTATATATATATAATATATATATATATATATATATATATATATATATATATATATATATATATATATATATATATATATATATATATATATGTTAAACTATGTTTATTAACACAGTAATTATGTGGCATTACGCTAATTAATTTAGAATTATGTTTTTTGTAATTTGCCAAATAGCCTGTCGTCTAAAAAACTGCAGTGTTACGTTAATAATGCATTATAACCACAAAGTAGCGATATAAAACTTTACACTGCGATATAAACAGAGTAATTATGTAGCGTTACACTAAGTAATTTAGAATTATGCTTTTTGTTGAATTTCTATACTAGCCAAATATCCTATTGTTGAAAAAACCTGTATCGTATACTGTTTCGTGAAGGTTAGAAAAAAGTTGGTTTGCTTCCCTCAAAATTTTAAACTTCCTCTCCCTCTCACCGAACCTAAAAAAAGAAATATCCCCTGAAAGTTTTAACGACATCCCCGAGCCATGGCAAAACAGGGTATACTTACAAAACTTGCCAAATACTTAGCAATACTTGCCAAAGAACGCATAAAAACCGTCACATTTTAATGAAACCTATTGCTGCAAGCAATCTCCATAATAATGAGGTATGGTCGATTCAGTGACGCAAATTGGGAGAGGGGTAGAATATTTGACCTAATATGAATTTTTGCTCTCCCCCCTCCCCTCAATTTATTTTCTAAAAATCGTATTTTCTGTGGATTTTTTTTTATATTTTACTGAATCAAATTTGAAAAATAAATTTTTCTCCCGTAGATTTTTGAAAATACATTTTGCCCCTTCCCCCCTACACTATTTCAGCTGACGACATTGGGTCTGTTGTCTTTAGGAAAAAGTCTCGTACTCTCTGTGAACACCATTCTCTGTGAAAATCAACTTGCTGAACAGCACCCCTCTCTCCAGGAAAACTGATACTACCGATGGCATGGCATCTAGAGCCCACGTCGCAGTTTTCAGGTTATATTAAGTAGCGTGTATTTCGCAGGAGGGCAGAAACCCTGCGAAAACATGTTTTGGGTTATTATACTGTTATTAAAAAGGAGTTGTTTGTCGATGAAATATTTACAGGTATACAAGATATGACCTACAGAATTTTGGCGTTAGCAGCTTTGATTCAAAACTATTTTCGTAAGCAAAAAAAAAGAAACTCCTTGATACCAGAGCAGCCGAATAAGATACAGGAAAGGCATTAAAGTAACCGATAATGTTTTATTTGAGAAAGCGCAATGGAAAGCGCAATGGGAGGGGAATGTGGGGAACTTTTCAAAAAATGTCGTATAACACTTATCGTATAAGTGTAACCAAATCGTATAACCAAATTATCTGAACTATTTGAATAGTTATCGTCTTGTCACGACATTCAGCTTCCAGTTTCGGTAATAATAGTTATTATAAGAAAAAAAGCCGACTCGCATTTGGATAATTCCAGTTGACCACCTAAGGACTGTCTTGAAAAATACTAAAAATCAGATAATTACACAAGCAAAAATTTAAATCGTCTAATCTATTTAAATGATTATTGCCTAGTCATGACACTATCCCTTCAGTTCAGACACTAATGACAATGGAAAATGATTCAAGTCACACTAGCATCAGTAATGTTGACTTCTATGGCTCAAACCTTCCACGAGAAATAAAGCAAAAACAGATAATTAAATAAATAACACACCAAACCATTTAACCTATTAAGATGATCATTGTATTGTCGTAATACCATCCTTCTAGTTTTGAAAATAACAACAATTTAAATGAGAAGCTCTTTTTTTCACATTAACATTAGTCATATTGACGACCTCGGCCATCATATTGACCTTTCTTGAAAAAAAGCAACAATATGCAATTAAATAAACAACATACTAAATCATCTATTTAGATGATTATTGTCTTTGCATGACACTTTTTGACATAAAGTTCATGACACTAGCATTTTAGAGGAAGTTTAGATGAAGATGATGTTTAAAGATGAAGTTTATTAAAGTTTAAAGCCATCAATCAAAAGTTATGACCCTGAGAAAATTTGACTGATTTTTCGAAAAAAACTCACCCTCGAAAAGGGTAGAGGTCTTGACAAAAATTACAAATCATATTCAGAATATAAGAGAACATCGTCACAGAGGTTTCCATCTCCTATCATAAAAACGCAGATGAAGTTCTTGAGGGTTAAAACACGGGTTGAAGCCTCGGGTCCCTTCTCCTTGCAGTAGATCAACATTCATCCTACCCCAATAACTGGTTCGCAGTAGTTATAATTCAAAAAGAGTGGATCCAACTTACATTAGCGTCAGTCATGTTGACCACCTTAGCTAAAACATTTCTTGAGACTGCTTCCAGTTCGTCTAAATAATCTTCAACTATCTTCGGATTTGCTTCCTTTTTACTAGTAACAGTAAACCATTCTTGACTGATTATATTTGTAGCTGCTGTTAGGTGTCGACTACCTTTGATTTTTGAATTTGAAAGCGAGTCATTCAGAACTTTCAAAGCTGCTTTCATCTCTTTTGATGGTTCAACCCTAACAATTACAGTCAAAACTTTTAATAGTATAAAGTAAAGGATGGCCACAAAAATAGAAAAAAACTGAACCGTTAAAATTACATATATAAAACTGCACTTAGTCAAAAATTTTTTAAATATAAAAAAAATATTAAATGAACAGAAAATATAATATGAAATACTTTTTTAGTTTTTGTTTAATGACTCCCCTCGCAACAAACCCTTGTAGCTTCACAAAATTTGCCGTAATAACAACGAAGAGAACACAAATCTTAAATGTATGGACTTAAAAATTGTTTATTTTTCACGGGATAAAACATGTCATGTCAAAAACGGGATAAAACCCGTTTGTGACATGTTAATCGCTGTAGACTAGGCAATGATAGCGTGGTTCGCCTTCCGTGTACGATATTAAACTTTGTTTTTTTTTGTGGTTTAGGAGGGGGAGGTACCTAGATAAGGTTACGTATTTAATATATGGTACGCTTTACCCCCCCCCCCCCTAATATGCAAATATATAGCCCAAATTTGTTTCTAAACTATTATGTTTTCATCCTATTTTATTTTATTTCATTAGCATTAACCAAACTTGAATTTTTAGAGAGGCCCATAAAATGGGAAAGTACTAAAACAAGAATAAGATTTCAAAGTGATTATCTAAATAAAATTATATAGAAATCATCAGATGCGTCAGGCAACAAGACATTAAAAAAAACGCTTTTGAGTAAAGATTGCGTTCCAGCTGTTTTTCATAAAGGGATAGACCAAAGAGTGTATTAATAAAACACAGTGCCGACCACATGACTTTTTGTGCAACGATGCGCTTTTTCTTAAAACGCCACGAGGTTTCAAGACCATCATTACGAAAAACTCGCCTTTCTCGATAAAATTTGAAGCATTCACTCATGTTAAAATGGAGAAGTACTTTTGTGTTACATGGTAAAAAAAAAAACTCCTGATGGGAAAACTGGCATCTTAAACTGGCAGCAAAAAACAAAAATTAAGTTTCCAGTACTAAAATGTATCAAATTAGACCTGATGCAAACTATATATATACAAAATCGGATGTATGTCGGTGTATTGTAGGCATTACTGCACTATTCATCCGATCGTAAGGACACTTTAAGAAGTCGTTGAGTATACTCTTGCGGTGGTTCTAAGCAACCCCCCACCAAGGCCCTCTTAATACTTTTTGCGCTGACTGAAATTAGAGTCCTGAACAAAAATACTTATCGGTTCCTTCTGGTAACACAGTATTCACATTTTCTGAATATTCAATTAACGGTTAATTTATTATGAATTCTATCATCTAACACACTTCCGATATTTAACAATTTTTCTCAATGAATTTTCTTAATTTGGTATTGAACTCAATTTTTTATATACTTTTAGGTTTAAAAATACGATTGTCAAATATCAAAAACTGCGAAATGCAAAACGGCGTTGGTTTTCGACAATAGCGCCAGTTTCCGCTCTTATGAGTAATCCATCCTCTGTTATATAGCCTTTAGTATCCACTAAAGTGGCAATTTCCCCTTCTAACACATTTGACAATTAAACTACCCTTCAAATAAACAACACTTGACAAATAATTTAGCGCCTACTTGGCGTAAATCTCCTTATATTGTACCATTGGCTAAAACGCAAAACACGTTATTCTGCCACCGCTGCCATCAAAACTAACTTTAACAACATTCTGAAGTGGTTCCGCTAGTATTCGTAGTACGGCCGCGTCGGAGATGCAATTATTTACCCTAGATACAATTTTACAACTTAACTGTAGTTAAAATATGCCAATAGCTGTAAAAGGTTTACAAATATTAGCACCTTTTTTTGCCATCAAAGTGCTAAGCCCTTCTCTAATAGAGTGGCGGATCTAGAGGAAAATCCTGGAGGGGGGGGGGCAATGTGACGAGAGCACCAATAAGCAAAATCTTGGGGAGCCAATGTGACAAGGGCACCAATAATTGACCAAATTGACAAATTATTAAAAAAAAGAGTGAAAAACAGAAGAAAAAAAAAAACAAGGAATGAGTGCACCAGAAAAAAATCTTGGGGTGCCTAGGGTCCCCTGCCCCGGTCCGCTGGATCCGCCAGGACCATAATAAAGCTTCGAAGAATGAAGTTTTTGATTGTTGTGACATAAAACTCCATTGGTCCGTTTCGGTGAAATTTCTTTCTATTTTTGGAAATTCTATTTTTTTTTTAAAGTGACAGTTTTAAAGCCTTTGCTAAAAATTCAAAATTTCTTATTTTAGTGTCCCCCTCCTAAACATACTCCCTGTCCCTTAATAAAGACTAATGACTAGTTTGTCTGCTTTCTTTTTAAATCTAAGTCGGAAATACCTTCTTCGGATTTCATTTAGAGCCATTTGTCCTCTGGCTTTGCTCGGAGAAGAAGGCGAGGATTTTCTATCTCTTTCCGTTCCATCACTTGTGTCTGATTCAGACAGTGTTTCACTTTCATCCTCTGAAAAATCGCTTAAACCAGCTTCTGGCTCAGAAATGGCTCGCTTGCTGAAAGTCATAAAATACAAATTAGATTGCCTTTTTGTGGTTCTGGTATCGTTAATTTTGAAAACACAATTAGGGTATGACCAATCTGATGTGACCATATCTTCTAATGTGCTAAGATAAACGCAATCCGTGCACTTACACATATGCAGCAACTTTTCGGGGAAGAACATTTTAAGAGGTAGCAACGTTGAACCTACCCAGTCTCAGAAAAAAAGCAAACCAAAGGTAATTATTATGAAAACGATAAACCGTGATATATAAAAATCGAGTACTAATAAATCGTATACATATCTACTTGTATGAACGGTAATTGAATGTAAAATTTTATTGCGAGAAGCAGAAAGCAGAAAATGTCCTTCTGTGACATCGGGAAACATTCGGGAAACATCTTCATTGCACCCCCCCCCCCCCAGATTTGCTAATAATAATATCCAGGTAGATGAAACTATCCGCTTGATCGATACTTGCGTTACCCCACATCAAAAATTCACCTTCATTTATTCCTAGTCTTAGCGACTTGGTCTTCTTAACATTAATTTTCAAACCTATTCTTGCACCCTGAACTTGCAAAACCTCATTCATTTTTTAAAATTTTCCATCTAGTACATTTAAACCATCAATATAATCTAAGTCTAGGAGAGTTTTACTTTCCCATACGATTTCATGCTCTCCCCCAGCCTATGCCGTGTTCTTTAGAACACAGTCCATCAAAATGATTCATATAAATGGGGGGTAGAACGTAACCATGCTCAGTCCCTGATTCAATACGAAACCAGCTATTAACCAAATTTCCTACTTTAACCACATCAATCTTGTGCTCGTACATAGCACTAATCACGTTAATGAATTTTTTCGGAGACTATACAAGGATAGAACCTTCGCTGAAGCTCTTCAATCGGCTGAATCAAACGCTTGTTGATCTGTCCTCAGTAATCTATAAAACTGAGGACTAAATGGGTCTAATGACTTGGAAACTTCTCAATTATTAACCTAAGAAGGAAATTTTGGCCAACGCAGTCCCCCCCCCTCTCCGCCCTTCCTAAGACCAAACTGTTCGTCTCATAAAACTTTATCTCCGACATCTCTGAGTCTAAAAAGTATCGGCATACTAAGTAACTTGTGTTTATAATCTGGTGTGTTGTTACGGTAAAGGTTGAAAATTGAAATAAGCTACAGAAAATATTGTGACACATTTAATAATTCTAACACGTACTTATGATGTCACCACGATTCTATCTAGACTGTAGGGATGCAAGTGAAAGCCTTTGAAGTCGTTGTTTGGATTGATCACGCTTCACATATAATAATTTAAAAGAAATAATGGTTAAATTTAATATATTCGAATTTAGCAGAAGTGATAATATGTAAGTGGCTATCATTAAAGAGGTTCTTTCGGGTTTTTATGCATACCCGACCAATTAAACACCAAGTATAAAAAAAAAAAAAAAAAAAAACTCATCATTTTCTTGGGCTTTATAGAAGAGAAAATCAATCCATTCTACTAATTTGAATTGAAACATTAGTACATTTACAAATAAAGAAACATGAGTTCAAACTTTGAAGTTATGTTTCTTCTTTTTTTGTGATTTTTCATGTTTTCAAGTGTTTTCATTGTGTTTTTTTATATTTACTTCTTAACAAATTCACTAGAAGTGGTTTTAATATACAAAAAATAACTATTTTTATCTAACAAGCTTTCGGCTTTCAAGGGTATTAGAAACTACCAAAAGGGCGTTTAGGCCTCAATTTCCAGATTTATCCTCTTTACTTCCTTTCCTTTATTTACTCTTTTCATTTACCAATTATTTGAGTCCATTATTCCAGTCTTCACAGCATCCCTTTTGCAACCTATTAAACTCTTTCAAATTTAGAGTCAGACAGCTGAGATGCGAGGTATAGCCTTTCAAGTCCCTGTTTGTATGGCTGACGCTTTGGATAGGGAACCATAGAAATCGTCTTTGGTAAGGAAACAGTTCGTAGTAAGGAAATGTTAGCAAAGAACTACTCATGTTAATAGTACATAAAACCCTAAAAAAATAGAATTCGATAACAATATTTACATCAAACAAATTAGCTTTTGTGCTGGTTTCAACTATGTACACTTCATTAAGTTTAAAATTACCTATTAAAAGTTATGAGCCTAAGAAAATTGACTTAATTTAAAAAAGGGAAACATCCCTCATACACAGGACAATTTCCAGTTATTTTAATTTTTAACATTATGCTTTAGTTTTATTGAAAGACTTGTTTTTTTATTTATTTGACGACCTTGAACTGGCGTTTTTTACCCGTGGATTACTAAATCGACTCGGTACAGTCTACGACTGGGCGAAATGACAACTTATAGATGGTCAATGAGCTATGAAGATGAAATTTCATATTACGACTTAATTGAGTACAAGAGATTGATCTCTCACAATTGAGGCATATTGACAAAATTTCAAGTCTTTACCGGAAAATACTCCAAGATCTCTAAAACAATCCTTCGCAGAATATGCAGGTCATTTACGAAACAAAGAAAGTACTCGCAGTTGTATTTGTATTGACAGTCGTAATAATACCGACAAAAAGGGGAATAACCACCAACGCGTTGAAAAATGGAAAAATAAGGTAAGCAATCACTTTCCGGATCACTTTTTTTTAAATATGTGAGTCTTGCAAAAGAAGAGAAGAGAAAGAGGAGAAAGAGGAGCTTCAAAAGAAGAGAAAGAGGAGGCAATGCGGAGTTGTTGTTCTTTACCACCAACGCGTTGGTGGTAGTGTCTTGCAAGCAGTAGCTTCAAAAGAAGAGAAAGAGGAGGCAATGCGGAGTTGTTGTTCTTTACCACCAACGCGTTGGTGGTAAAAAACGGGCATAAAACTTTGCCTCCTTTTTTAAACGATTTTGCTCCTCTTCAAGCTAAAAAAAAATTCGGGCTTTAGAAATTCAAGCTTTAGATTTGGGCAATTAAGTAAAATCATGGCATGAAAAGAAGGGTAATATGTTACACTTTGTGTAACAAAGTGTTCCGGCCTTATTTTCGCTTGCTCATATTCTATTAAACTGAGCACTAAGGGGGCTTGATGACTCATACACTTTTCAATAATTAATCTGAGAACGAAAATATGTGAGTCTTGCAAGCAGTAGCTTCAAAAGAAGAGAAAGAGGAGGCAATGCGGAGTTGTTGTTCTTTACCTGAAAATCAATAAGATATAAACGATAAAGATCTTTAACAATCTATATCTTCTGATATTAACAAAGAAGTTTAAACGACAACTTTATCACATGCCTGTGAGAAGCGCAAAAAGGGTCAATTACAGACTCTTGCTACCATATTTATGTCATAATGACTTTCGAAGACTAACCGCTGCAAAATTTTAATCAAGTGGTTAAGACACTGAACTTGCAACCTTGTCCTTCAGGGCTGGGGTTCAAGTTCTAGTGTGGCCAATTATTTGGTTTGGGACATGAGACTTTGGAATTACTCAGTCAGAGTTGACCTAGCCCTACAATGGGCACCTGGACGAATCTAGAAAGGATAAACAGAAAAGGTGTGCGAAAGCACAGGATGGCTGGCTCAAAGCCCCCCCCCCCCCAAGATTGTACTTCCTGGCTAAAGGGCCAAGAAACAGAGATCAGCACCAGTGGTTTAGACTATGAAGAGAATTGCTGTTTCTTCACTTTTTTTTACGTTTATGAAATCAATGCTGAGCAATAATTTCTGCACTAATAGACTTGAAATAATTTTATATTCTCTTGACTATTAACTTCTCCATTATACCAGAGAATACAAGTCATAGAAATTCGTCTACAGTTCTTGAAATCTGGCTTAGATCGCGTTTTAAACAAAGGCTAAATGACTACTTTTTTCCAAACAGAAGAATAGCAGCTGGAAGAAATTTATTAATTAAACAGATCCAAATTAAGCCTTAAGACATCAGTTAGATGGCATCTTAGGTGTCTACTTAATGTCAAAGCCCTTAATGGCAGGTAAAGAGACAAGTATTTTGAATACTGTCACTAGTTCGCAATTTGAATTGTCAAATGCTAATTTTATAGGTAAGAACAAGCTGTGAAAATTCTTACGACTTGTATTCCCTTATTCGTCTTAAATAACACCACTAAACAGCGATCTGCTATTTTTAGTGACTATCTAAGCTTCACCTTATTTGTTAAGTATATTCTACTATTTTAGAGCCAAAATAACCCATGGAGCCAGTTTAGCAAACATCTTTTTTGTGTCTTCGATATTGCAAAATTTTGGATCATTCGCCTTCGCTGAAGTACATTTTTGCTACATTGTCAACAAAGAAAATTGGTTTACCAAACCAACAATCTTTTCCTTTTTCCTTTCATTTCTTTCTCCCTTTCAACAACAATCGCTTTTAATATCATTACAGTCAGTCATTTTCTACTTGTGCCAATTCTAAGTTGCTTCTTTTACTTTGAATCTTAGTTGACTTTGGAGCATACAACTCAGCTTTCACAGTGTCAGGTGTTTCTCTACAAGTCATTTAGTGGACAAAATAATACCTTACCTAATTTATATCAAAGATTCACAGAGAGACTTTACTTGCCTCATGTTTCTGGTCATTTTGTCAAGAGAGTTTCCGCTTCCATGTCTTACACCCGGTTCAGATTGAATGTCTTCCTCAAACGGCGAGTTCATTAATCCAGCAACAAAGCTAGCAGTCGAAATCTTTACTGCCGGCTTTTGAACTTCTTTTCTTCCAATTAAAGGGCTGTTCGGAGCAGATCTGGGCAAGGGCAGTGCAAGTCGTGTTCTCGGATTACTTCCTTTTGCCGTTATTGGACTCCTTGCTCCACTATTTGTACTTGTATAACTACATTCTGATGTTTCAGAAGGTGGTATTTGAATCGTTTGACTCAGCTTTGGGATGCGGCTCGGAACAAAAGGAGGTTTTACTGTTGGTGAAGCAGACTTTCGATCACTGAACAGTCCTTCAGAATTGCGTTTTTCACACTGATCATCAGTCTCAGTTTGAACTGAAATTGAAGACATGATATTATAGCTTTTTGGCAGCAAATCATCGCTGTCTGTACTGCAATCACGAAGACTAGGTTTATCAGGACAGATTTCAGAAGGGAATACTGAGTTGTCCCCAATCGCAATATTTCTTGTTTGCACCTTTTTACATTTATCACAATAGGTTTGGTTAACTTTGTAATCTCCAACACCAATTGAACGACTTTTGATAGCAGAACATTTTTCGCACCAAGTATCATTGATATGAAAAGCACCAACACCGATATGTCGTACAGATTTTTTAGAACACATATTGCAAAATTTGTCATTTATTGACGAATCGCTACTTGCAGTATCTCGAGTTAATGGTTTCGCACTAACAAATTTGTGAATGAGCTCAGGCTTACAACTTACTCCAACAGATCGCACAAAACGTTTCTCCATTTTACAAACTTGTGCTGACGCGTCTGCAGTTTTAACTAAAGGAGGAACAACTTGTACTATCCTTTGGGGCTCAACATTACACTGAACAGCACTATCGACACACGGTATCCGCCGCTCATCAGCCATCACCTTCTTGATGTCATCAATAGCAGCTTGGATGTCCTTATCCGTTTTGACATCACTGCTTTTTAAATCCGTCTCGCACAAAGAAGAACATATTTTTATAGATTCAGTATTTGTTGAATTGTCAAACGTCAATTTAGGAGGAGCCACACGAACTTGAGACATTCTTCTTAACATGGATGACCCAGCAAGACTATACTTCACATAACTTTTATAATCTTCAACTAAATTCGATTTATCGTTGTTATTCGTTTCGAAATCAGTATTAGTTTCAACGGAATTGAATCGCTTGAGAGACTGCTGAAAACACTTAAGACACGGTTTAGCACGAACTTCACGTGTCTTCTCAAATACCTTTGGCACTTCAATGGTTTCAGTTCCTACTGTTCGTACATCTTTAGTAAATAATGTTGAGGCGTCAGACGTTAAGCGAGGCTCCCCAACACACATATGGTGCAGAATAGGTCTCGATGAAACCCCCACTTCAGCAGTAGAAACTTTTTTAGGCAGAAGCTCCACAATAGGATCCAATCCACGCTCAATTAAGGCTCCTGAAATAAAGAACTGGAATTATACAGAAAGACAGAAAACGACAAACAAATACAAAAAACAGCTAGTAAGAAATAAGTTCGTGCTGATAGTAATATGCAGATCTTTAGCGCATAAACATAGAATATATTTTTGTTAATGCTAGTTGAAATGAACAAAATCCGTTTGTGGATATTAATTACAGTGTCTTATTAGCTTGGGAATTTCCAAATTTAATGCTTTAATCTCAAACCAAGAAAGGATTAATCTCAAATTTAGAAATAAAAATAATGTTGTTAACATTTCACCTTTCGAGGATTGCATAACCATTATTGATCTTGAAGTAAAAGTAATCTCAGGTTTTTACAACCGACCTCATTCGTTTTACTGGTGTTAAATTAAGTAACGGCATTTTTGTTTCTATATACGAGTTGCGTTTAATTTTAATCTAAAGGTTTACAACCACGGACATTTTGGAACTCAATCTTAAGAATTTATTAATTTAACTTTCTGGGTTTTTTTTGTTTTTTTTTTAATGTTAATTTTTAAGGCCCAATTTAGTAGTTCAATTGTATTGACGGCAACACTTACCACCATTATCCTAAGTTTCCACAAGAGCCAGTTATGGCTCATATAAAATCAGAGTAGAACCTTACACCGAAAAATACATTCGAAAAAACTTCCCTGTATGTTAAATTTCTGCTTGACAAATGTTTTTATATACGAGTTGCGTTTAATTTTTATCTAAAGGTTTACAACCACGGACATTTTGGAACTCAATCTTAAGAATTTATTAATTTAACTTTCCGGTTTTTTTTTTGGTTTTTTTTAATGTTAATCTTTAAGGCCTAATTTAATAATTCAATTGTATTAATGGCAACACTTACCACCATTATCCTAAGTTTCCACAAGAGCCAGTTATGGCTCATATAAAATCAGAGTAGAGCCTTACATCGAAAATTACATTCGAAAAAACTTCCCTGTATGTTAAATTTCTGCTTGAAAAATGTTTCTATATACGAGTTGCGTTTAATTTTAATCTAAAGGTTTGCAACCACGGACATTTTGGAATTCAATCTTAAGAAGCAGAATTTATTAATTTAACTTTCCGGTTTATTTTATTTTTTTAATGTTAAAATTTAAAGCCCAATTCAGTAGTCCAATTGTATTAATGGCTACACTTACCATCATTATCCTAAGTTTACACAAGAGCCAGTTATGGCTCATATATAGAGTATCAGAGTAGAACCTTACACAGAAAAATACATTCGAAAAAAGTTTTACTGAAATTGATCCATCTGAAACTAGAGATGCGCGACAAGCCAGCGGCTATAATTTACAAAACTTTTCTTTAATTTAAAAAAAGGGAGCATAAACCTTAAATATATATGTCTCAAAGTAATTAATACTTAATCTTTAAATGCAAATTTAGAAGTACTTAATACTTATTATTCAAGTGCAAACTTGAACTGCTTGTTATACCGTTGAAACCGTGGTAAATAATAAGCTTACCTTTTTTTGGAATTCTGTCTACTTCGATTTCAGCTTTTGATTCAGTGGTCTGCTGACTTTCATCCCTTTTCTCTACGCTGCTTTCAATGGGAGTGACATCTGGACAATTCTTCAATTGCTGGCTAAGCTGCCTCTTTTCCTCTTCAACAACTGAAAGTTTTACCTAAAGTAGACACAACCCCGTAATTTGCTCAAACCTTTTTAAAACTAATAAAATGCTCATACTAATGACGAAATGATAGAACAAAAAAAAAAAAAAAAAAAAAAAAAAAATGGTTGAACAAAGAAAGTGGAAGAATCGATAAGAAGTATGCATATTCATTCATACATACTTCTTTCTCGTGTGGTTCAGTATTTTGATTTCCTGATTAGAAATCAAGCAGGGCTTGCACTATCCCCGAATTTTCGGGTATTTCCCCGAAAATCTATGTGTCACCCCAAAAAAAAAATTTGGTTCCCCGAACCCCGGAAAATCACGCAATCACGGTGCCACCCCTAGCGATTTATCACCAGTGACTTTCCCTGCCAAATATTAATTTGCATACCATAATTCTTCACTACTCTCCTGTTCGTTAAATTTCGCCTCTTTTGTTACTTTGCATAAAAACCCGACAGATGCAATAAGCATTTTTGTTGTTGTCTTTTTACCCTTTTACTCGTACCCTCAATTTTTTTTCAAGGAACACTTAAGATGTTTAAAGATGTTAATTCAGTAAATTATTTTTTTAATGTAAAACTGAGACGGTATCCTATCAAGGTGGTATTATATTTAAGTGATAGTACCTTGACATTTTTTTTATTGAAAGCAGGGATGCCAAAACGTTGAAAAGTTGACAAAAATTAACAAGATTTTCGTGAGTTATACTTGGAACAGCATTTGTATAGTTTTATCGTCCAAAGGGAAAGGGACTTATGCGTCCAACCCGTTTTTTTTTCTTATTGTTGAAACGAGTTTACTTCGAAAACATTCATTCATAAGTACGAGGCAGAATCACACTAAAACGAATTGGGGAGACGATAGCGATAACGACATCCCCACCTAACGTTGCGCTCGAGTGACAATGGTGCCCTTGGTCCAGTGCCCAAGTTGCATTAAAAGGCCAGGTCATAATAAAAGCTTTCAATTTGGGAGGTTCAAGGAGTCTTTGACAGTCTTATGACCTCAGGGTACTAGATGTTGCAACGTTCTTATGTATCTACAATGGTTTAAAAAATTCGATCAACCTACAAATGATGACCAAAAATATGCACAAATATAACAAATGTAACATTTGGAATATTATAACACTTTTTCCCTAACTACGCTTGAAAGCTATTTTAAAAAGAAACTCTTTGGAGATTTCCATGGATATGACCATAGCAGAAGTTTTGAGCCTGGGTGGGGATCAAAGAGGAGTCTTTGAGTATTTTCACCACAGGTTACTTATTGTTGCGACTTTCTTAAATTTGGTAATGTTTGTGAGCATTTGGAAATCAAAGCTTAAATTCGATAACTGATACTAAGTTTCCTAACATTTTGCTTGGATTAAAAGTGACGAACTAGGAAGAAAATCTCAACATCTTCCTGGAGCTACTTCAGTCTGCATATTATTTCATTTAATTACATTTAAAACGAACGAGCTTTTAATTTTTTACCAAAGAAAATAGCTGGCACTTAATTTTTCTTCATAACGAATAAACCATTAAGTAATTTTTGTTTCATTGTAATTCAAATGTTCTCGTGTGAAGTGTTTATGATATATTTTTCAGTTTGATAAATTTATTCCTTTTAAATGCAGTTTATAATTTAACTAAAATTTGGGACTTATTAGTTTACAATTCAGAATGAATCACCAAAAGTAAAAATTAATAATATCCAAAAGAGCAGCCAAAAGCAATAAAAAAAAGCAGCAGTTCAGCCTTAGCCTACATGACATATATTCTATAAAGAAGCCAAAAAAAATTTTTAATGTATTTTTTTTAATTGTTATTAAAAACTAGTTTTTAATACAAAGAAGGATTTTTAGGAATCAAAAAGAGCAAAAAAAAACCAATCAATATCAAAGTCGCCCATTTCAGCTGTTTTAAAGGTGACAAAACAGATATTGGCAAAGGGCATTATGAAAAAATTAAGCTTCTAAGTTAAAACTTATATTCAAAGTTTTTACCCAGATAACTGACGGATTTTGTGATACAGTATTTGAAGTTTTGTATGCAGTAATGCTCGATGAAAAAAAACTACTAATATTGATAATTATTTATGTTAAGAATACATAGCTAATAGATACTTAAACTATTATACAAGGGTTCTGAAACGCCACATCCATTTCGTTTCTACCAGATTTCTACTTCTCTTGCTGAATAACGAAGAAGACCAGTTTCCAGCCAGCGACTTGTGAAGTTTTGAACTCATGAATAGACTCGAATGTGTTGTAAATTTAAGCTGTGATTTGAGAAAGACTGATGAAAACATTAATGTTTGCGGTCAACATTGATCGCACCGGCACGCTGTTTTTGGCACCGCCGGTATTCCTCATCGGCGCGGCGCCGGGGTCATATATATATATATATATATATATATATATATATATATATATATATATATATATATATATATATATATATATATATATATATATATATATATATATATATATATATATATATATATATATATATATATTCTTTTGAAATTTTCTCATAAAAGAACTGACAACTTTATGAGCAGGGGCGTAATATTCTATGGGACAGGGTGGCCCAGACCCCATATTGCCCCCTACTCCTCTCCAGACGATATTTAGCGCTTTCAAAAGTCTTGTCGAAACTAAGTTAGGCCAGCAAAATTCAAGCATCCACAGAAATACAGCAGTTTTCTTTAGTGTGCCTTTGCCTTTATGGCACTATATGGTTCATTTGTCACTTGGTATCCACCCCTCCCCCCCCCCTGTAAATACCCAAACATATCAAAATATAAGAGATCAAAAATAAGGACATAATAACTTAGAGCAGGAGAGGGAGTAGGGAGGCTACCCCGGTGTAGCAAATCCACAATATATAATTCAAACAAACCAATCAAGAAGAAATGCTGTGAAATATTATTAAACGTTTATAGGAGTCCTTAAATACAACGGCGGCGCATAAATTAATAGGTCAACCAAGTGTATCGAATTCCAAGAAGAAAATATTAACAGCAACTCATTTAGCTTTGCAAATGGCTATTGAGAATAGGCACAAGACTTTTTCCTCTCAACTAATTTATTGGCATAATGTGAGGTCTAAAACCACCCAAAGCGCTAAAATGCTAATTATTTATCTCAATTCCGTCCGAAGCTATATGAAGAGGATAATATTGGATATCATGAAGGCTAAAAACAAATGCAAAGCGGACTGGCTGGTCAGTTAGCAAGCAAGGGCAAAAATAGCGTCGGCATAGTTGAGTGGGGGTAGTATTAGCCAGTTCACCCTCAAACTGGACCCACCTATAACTTTACCTGATAAGGAAAGAGGGAAAATAGATGCCAGTGAAGACAATCTGGACCTAACTTGAATTGAAACTTTTGTCTATTAGGTAAATACAATCTGTATGTGCAAATAGCAAAAACAGAAGCCCAACACCGATGGTTTCATTGTGAATATAGTAAGGGACTTTAACGACTAAATAAAAAGTATTGACACTACTTTCGAATACATTTGTTTGCAAACACGATAATCGGAATCGCATATGGTGCTAAAATAATGTCTAAATTTAACTAAATTTCATATGCAGACTACGTGTAACAGTAATTCCCATCTTGTTATTCAAACAAAAACAAATAGCGAGTCACGCAAGTGATATGTCACGACACGATGACAGATGGAAAAGTGGGAGTGGGCATAAACAAAAAGTAACTTAAAAGGTAATTAACAACTACGATGTACATAAGTGAACGTGCAATATTTGCGCAAAAGCAAAGGGTGAAAAAACATTTAATATACAAAAAGAAAAAAAAACTTCAGCCAAGCAAAGCTTAAGTCCTGATTCGATATGAAAAAAAAAACATTTTTGGCCTAAAAAACTGACTTCCAGGGTTTATAAAACAGATTTCGTTCCATAGAACGGGCCCCTGCCCCAACTCCTTTATTTCTTTCCACGACCCCATTTCCAGAAGAACAATTCTTTGTAGGAAGTTTGAAACAATTCTATACAGTGAAAAAAAGAGAGGGGAGGGGGGGGGGGATCCGAGCCTGGTAACATAAATTCACTATCGCTGGCACCACAAGTAGGGCTATAAAAAAAAGAACTTGATGCCCAAAATTTTTTAATTATGGCTATTTTTTTGGCAGTTAAAGGCAGATTTTCTTCACCAAGATCTTTCTGCGGAATCACAGATTTCATATGTTATTTTTTCTTTAAAAAATGTCACTTGTTTTTGAAAATGGAAAAAAAATACACTTTTATATATGTTCACTGTCTTATGTTTTCCAGGGGAGGGCCACATTTCTCAGCTCACTCCTCACGGATGTCTATAGAATATATTTGTTATATATAACCTACTATTGGCTACTTAGTATATGAAGAAGCAAAATTAAGCCAAAGTTCGGTCAAGGGTATTCAAAATGTGTTAAGCGAAAGAATGGGGTAAACATTGGCTTTGCTAGGCATCATTTCCCTAAAACGACCTAAACAGCTTTACATATAACTTGAATCAGTTCAGAAGCACCTTTGGCAGCCAAGATTTATATTTTAAAAACCAATGAGCAGCAACATACGGTGTAATATAACGGTGTAACATAAACAATATAATATTTTAATAACAAAAAATGGTAGTACTAGTACAACTAAATCAGGAGTGGCGTCACATAAACAATGAGCGTCTTTGAACAGTAAGTTTCAAGTTTTAAAACTAGCAAGTTTCAAAACGTAGGAATAACATCTCCTCAGTGCAAATTTTCCCCTGGAAAGTTCACCCACCGGAAATTTCCCTCCCCGTGGAAAACTCTCCCTATGGAAACCCACCACAAGCACAAAATGCCCCCCCCCGCCGAAAAATGTCTATATTTCCCAATAGAAAACGCTATAAATAAACATTGGGCAAATTTCTTAACTTACAGGCCTCTCCCCACGGATTGGGAAAAGAGATGGCAGCAGTTCCATCATTTAATCATTATTACATGTTTTTTAAGCTATACAGCAGAAGAAATCTTGAAGTAGCTAAGTAGAGAGAAAACAAAATCCTTATGGCTTATCTTCGTCAAAAAAGTCTGTTCGTTAAATTTTTCTTGAGCTGATAGCACTTTCAACTTAAATGGCATGGTTATTTCTTGTACCCCCTCCCCACAAAGAAAAGTCTCAAACGCGCGTTCAACTGTCTTAATCAAAATACAAAGTTATCATATACTATACAGAGCACGAAAACGGGTTTTGCCAAGTTCAATTTCAAGGTGCTAAATTATTGGAAGGTGACTGTAAAAATCAGAGAAAAGGTTAAATAATTTAGAAAATAAAAATAAGAAAATACATCATCATCACATATACACAACCAAAACACGGTAAGAGTAAAGAATCTAGGTATTTCGAGCTAAGTCCAATTATTTTAACTAAGATGCAATTGTAAAAAACAGTATTTTAAGAGCATTAAATAACAAAAATGCATGTTTTTATTCAGTTTCTGTTGCTTGGGGTGTAATATAATTTTTTGAATAACTGAGACAACAGACGTCAACAAAAGCCAAGTCAAATCCGATTCATAGTGCATAAACAGCAGGAAAAAAAATGGTCAATATGTTTAAGTTATGCCCTGGGGGCATAAAGGTTTTTATAGAAGGCGTTGTCGTAGAAACTTCAAAACAGGCTCATTAGATTGGAAATTCAAAGAGCTCGTACCCGTTTTAATAGTCGAAAGTGGTTCGAGGGCAACTAGCCCTCACGCCCATCATTCCCCCAAACACATCCAATCAAAATTTTGAGATAGCCATTTCGTTCAGCGTAGTTGATTTCCAGATAGAAAATATGTTTTTGGGAAGGATACTCCCCCACAACCCTCAGGGCAAGGGTTTTAAGTTATGCCCTGAGGGCACATAAGTTTTTATAGAAGGCGTTGTCGTAGAAACTTCAAAACAGGCTCATTCAATTGGAAATTCAAAAGGCTAGTGCCCTTATTAATATTTGAAAGCGATTGGAGGGCAACTAGCCCCCCCACGCCCTTTATTCACCCACACACATCCAAGCCAAATGGTGAAGTATCCCTTTGGTTCAGTGTAGTTGATTTCCAGATAGAAAATAAGTTTTTGAGATAGAAATTTTGAGACAGACCTTCAAATATGTTTTCGAATATGTTTTGGATCCATTTTCTTTGGATATAAAAATGCAATTTAATATTTTCACTTTTTATATTTTTTTAAGGATTTGGCTTCAAAGCATTTGATCGACACTTAATTTTAAACTATTTAAAGAGCATCCCTTAAAACTAGGACTAATACCAAAACTGATGAATAGAAAATCTTCCTACAATCAAAAATTATCAACGATTTATTTGCTGCATTGTTTGAAGACATTCTCAAAGATTTCTCCCAATTTGTTAGGTTCTTTTGGCCATAGGATGTATACAATGCCGGCCTTTAGGGGTGGCAAGTAGTACAACCGCACCGGACCCCCGCGCTTCTTGCACGGCAATATGTTACGAATTACAATCACGTGAGTGATTTTGGGACTTCTCAAGGGGCCTCACAGAAAAAGCCGTGTAATTTACGGCTAGAAGTTCCAAGTGTGGGGCCCCCCTTTGCGGTGGGGTGGGGCCAGCGGTTTTAAAACTGTCAAAACTACCTAAAACTGTCAAACCCCCCCCCCCCCTTGTTAGGTTCTTTTGGCCCTGGTTACCAGATAAATGTCCCTTTCTTTTGTTTCTTTAGTTAGTTTAATTTCCGTCGTTGCCCGATTATTATCTGCTGTCTTGTTGAAACGACAACGTTCCCGCTGAACCCTAGGAATCACATTATTGCCGCTCTCACTGGAGGCTACACTACTATTACTCCCGCTAAATTATGACCACAACATCAGGCCCCACACATTTGCGGCTGCGCAAGGCCCCGCGTACCAGTAAGGCCCGCTCTGGATGTAGATCTTTTCTAAAATTTCTTTGCCACTTGTTTTTTATGGACTTGGTCAAATTTGCCTCTGAATAGTTCTGATGCCGAGTTGTAATGTTAATTAAGTGGTGCAATAGGGCTGTTAAAAAGAGAAGTGGAACACTCTTACACCCATGGGTATTTTTGCAAAAAATATTCAGAGAGCGGGGACCCAAATTTGTGAATAAGATTTGCCCTGAAAAGTTCCCACGGCGAAAACAAGTTATAGTTTGTCATTCTGATGATGAGGTATTACTCTTCTTCATCTGAGCAACATTCTAGGATTCTATGTAAAAACATACGAAATGACACGAAACTGTCACCGTAACTGTCACATAACGTGACTTGGCAACATCACATCAACTAAATACACGACTAACACTAGTGGTGTAAAAAGGCTATAAAAAGGAAGGCTACTCACTTGTAAAATAGGAATTGTTTTCACTTGTTCTTCCAATTCTTTCATCCTTTCTAAACTAGTGGCTAGTTGTTCTCTAATAGCCTAGAAATACAAGAAACTCCACTCATTCAGGTTTTTGGAAGACTAAACAAACAACTCCAGAAGCCCGTTCTGGAATACCAACATCCCTGTAGAAACAGGTGTCTCAAAAATGAAAAAAAAACATAATGAGAAGAGATAGTAATAATTTTTCTGATAGGAATTGATTTCACTAAACTAGTCGGGTATAATTTATTCATGAAGATTGGGTTAAACGATAAAATGCCAAACTGCACTTCTCTGGGCAGCAATAAATAAATCTTAGATTACATATCTGGTACTCGGAGTAGAATCGAAAACCTGTCAGCTTTGTCAGTCTTTCCTAAAAGGGCCAATTTTGCCAGATTAGTGGAGAATAATGCCAATTTAGCATCACAATTACATATTTTACAAGGTAAAATAGTCGGCTGGGTAGGAATGAAAATGGGCGTATTTCAACACAGAAAACGAATTCTAACGTTGCTGGCATGCGCTAGGAGCATTCGTGGGCAGACACGTGCATTTGAGTTTAATGTGGCAGAGAATGGAGGGGGAGGAGAGGGGGTCAAAAAATGCATAACCAGACCGATACTTTGGAAACAAAAGAAGCGTGTGATATCGTAAATGTCAAACAATTTGTAGGGAAGGCCAATCTGCATAGGCTGCATACCTGTCTCAGAATCCCATCATTAGAATAAGGTTAACTGCACTCGCTTTTATTCTTCTATTGCTATGCCAGGACTGCAAAAATGCAGCAGAAAATCTAGTAGTTTCATCTTGGGTCCAAAAGGGGTATCT